>NC_042621.1:312484951-312489951 GCF_901001135.1 Rhinatrema bivittatum
GCTCTGCAAGCCAGGATCCAGGGCTTGGATTGAGCTGTTTCCTGCACCCAGCCCTCCATTGGACCCCCTCCTCCTCCTCCACCTCGTGGCTGTTGACCCCTCCCCCAGCTGGAAGACTGCCCTGCTTCTAACGAATGTGCTTTTAAATCTCCGTACAGGTACTTGCCTTTCTTTTCTTCTCTGCTCTGCAAGCCAGGATCCAGGGCTTGGATTGAGCTGTTTCCTGCACCCAGCCCTCCATTGGACCCCCTCCTCCTCCTCCACCTCGTGGCTGTTGACCCCTCCCCCAGCTGGAAGACTGCCCTGCTTCTAACGAATGTGCTTTTAAATCTCCGTACAGGTACTTGCCTTTCTTTTCTTCTCTGCTCTGCAAGCCAGGATCCAGGGCTTGGATTGAGCTGTTTCCTGCACCCAGCCCTCCATTGGACCCCCTCCTCCTCCTCCACCTCGTGGCTGTTGACCCCTCCCCCAGCTGGAAGACTGCCCTGCTTCTAACGAATGTGCTTTTAAATCTCCGTACAGGTACTTGCCTTTCTTTTCTTCTCTGCTCTGCAAGCCAGGATCCAGGGCTTGGATTGAGCTGTTTCCTGCACCCAGCCCTCCATTGGACCCCCTCCTCCTCCTCCACCTCGTGGCTGTTGACCCCTCCCCCAGCTGGAAGACTGCCCTGCTTCTAACGACTCCGCTTTTAAATCTCTGTGCTGGATGCTAAGACCCATATTGATGACATCACTTTTGAGCGACACAAAAAAGAGTCATCTATAAAACTCTAACCTGGTCAAGCGTCACGCGCCTAGCGTCACGCGCCTAGCGAGCGCGACAAAGGGGCCTGCCCCTTTGAGCGCCCCTTCGAGCAGCCCCTGCAGACAGCCCAGAAGGACATAGATGTGGCTCCCTGCACCCTCGGACATCTCTAAGCAGTACCACCGCACGGCTTCCTCGGAATGAACAGTGAAACCCCCGGACGACCAGCCCAAGCAACACCAGGCTAAACAAAAAGTCCCTTCCCATAGTGAGGGATCCTTCCTCTAAATGTTTGATGGTTTCCACCAACTTCTCACATGACTATGATAATAGCTGGTTCATCCATTATCCTCCTAACAGCAAGTAACCTAATTGGTTATATTGAAACCAATGTGAACCTTCATAAGTAAGCCAGCATCCATCCTGCTTCACGTTCTTCCAGCTCTCTCCCAACAAGCACCATACTGCACCCAGCCAGTGTCATCTCAGCAAGCTCTCAACAAGCATCCATCCTGCAAGCATTCAACAAGCAACCATCCTGCAAGCATTCAGCTAACAACCATCCTGCAAGCATTCAGCTAACAACCATCCTGCAAGCATTCAGCAAGCAACCATACTACAAGCATTCAGCAAGCAACCATACTACAAGCATTCAGCAAGCAACCATCCTGCAAGCATTCAGCAAGCAACCATCCTGCAAGCATTCAGCAAGCAACCATCCTGAACAAGCAACCATCCTGAGCAAACAACACTCAAGCAACAGCAAAACAACTACCTCTCAGCACTCTACATTAAAACAAAAGACTCACAAAGACTGCCTTCGCCCCTCGGTCCATCAACAGCACTAACGCAGCACCACTACAACACAAGCACTACACGCTAAAATGTTCCCCACCTTCCCAATACCTATTTTACAACACAGCCTGTCAGCAATAGGAAAACCGAACAGATCATTCATACTACAACACAAACGACAGGCGCTACACCGAAACCTTAAATCATTCACCCCAAGTTTGATAACACCCATCACCCAACTCTTAGGCCTCACTGTATTCTCACTTTCACTATTCAATGCACAATCTCTGTCCAAGAAATCTCTAATCCTCAACGACTATCTCCTTGATACCAAACCAGATATATGTGCTATAACAGAAACATGGCTCAAACCCACGGACACAGCAATTATAAACCAACTTCCCACATCAAACTACGACATCTTCTCCATCCCCCGACTGAAAAAAAGAGGAGGAGGACTCCTATTTGCATCAAAAAAGACCTCGGGTTCATCCAGCACCCATACAACTCAGACTCTAAACTAGAAATGGGTCTCTTCACCTCGGAACAACTACAAATCCTACTCGTCTACGCCCCTCCGGGCCTCCTTGAGACAGACCCCTCCCCCTTAGTAGAGGAAATCACAACCCTCATCAAACTGGACGCTCCAGCAATTATCCTAGGAGATTTTAATCTGCATGTGGACAATCCTACCCCATCATCCAGCTGTGAATCCTTTCTCTCTGCCCTCTCAGCCCTGGGTTTCAAACAACTAGTTACCAAACCCACACACAAAGCAGGCCACACGCTGGATCTTATCTTTATTAACCCAGGCATCAAACATTCTTCACGCCTCAAAAGCAAGAAGGTCCCTTGGTCTGATCACTCACTTATCTCAACCGCATTCTCATTGAACAAACCCTCCACCTCCAAAGGGCCCTCACCATCTTTCCCATACAGAAGATCCTGCTCTACAGAAGACCTCAGCTCCCACCTAGCCTCTCAACTTCCATCCATTGATCTCTCAAACCCGAACACAGCTCTCCGCTCTTGGAAAGCCATCACAGATTCCATAGCCGACAAGCTATGTCCGCTAGCAACCAAAAAATCACTCCCAAACGCCTCCAAAAGACAACCATGGTTCACGGAAGAACTAAGAAAGCTAAAACAAAATCTAAGACAGAAAGAGAGCGACTGGCGCAAATCCCCAAGCACCAATACACGATCCATCTACAAAGCCACCCTCCATCAATACAAGTCAACTACCTCTAAATCCAAAAGGGACTACTATGCATCCAAGATTCACCACTTAATCTTCGACGCAAAAGCCCTCTTCGCCTATGTCTCCAATCTCACCCAAATCATCCCACAGGAGATTCCCAACGACCTAGCACAACCCAAAGCTGAAGAACTTGCTCTTCATTTTCACAACAAAGTCAACAGCCTTCTAACTCATCTGCCTTCTAATCCCACCGACCCTGCTCTTTACCAGTCTCTTCAACAATCATCCCTCAACAACAATGGTCTGGAAACACTTGAACCCATCTCTATCTTAGAGATACAAACTCTTATAAGAAGAATGAAACCTTCCTCCCATCCTTTGGATACTATCCCCACCAAACTGCTCCTGGCCATCCCTGACTCCATCGCTAAAACCTTGTCGGACATCATAAACTGCTCACTCTCCCAAGGACTATATCCTGACGACCTCAAATTGGCCTCCATCAAACCTCTACTCAAGAAACCCAACTTGGATCCTAAAGACCCCAACAACTTCCGTCCTATCGCCAATCTCCCATTCATAGCCAAGATTCTAGAAAAAGTTGTCAATACTCAACTCTCCGAATACATAGAAGAAAACAAAATCCTATTCCAATCACAATACGGATTTCGCAAGTCACTGAACACAGAATCCCTCCTCATCTCCATGTCTGACTTCATATTAATGGGCCTTGACAAAGGCCAATCCTTCCTCTTAATTCTACTGGACCTATCAGCCGCCTTTGATACGGTCAATCATTCCATTCTCACTTCCATTCTGGCTTCTATAGGTATCTCAGGCACAGCTCTCTCATGGTTTAAATCTTTTCTCTCCAACAGAGGCTTCAAGGTTAAGATACAGAACAAAGAATCTTCACGAATGGACGCATCCATAGGTGTCCCCCAGGGCTCCTCACTGTCACCTACACTCTTTAACATTTATCTTTTACCTATCTGCCAACTCCTCTCCAACCTTAACCTCAAACATTTCCTCTACGCCGACGACATCCAGATCGTGATACCCATTAAAGAATCTTACACAAAAACATTGGTTCACTGGGAAAACTGTCTCTTCGAAATTAAACATCTCCTGGCTAACCTAAACCTAGTTTTAAACTCCTCTAAAACAGAACTGCTTCTCATCTCCCCAGATAATAATGCCATCTCTAATCCTCCAACTATCCCAACTACTACACAGGTGAGAGATCTAGGAGTATTAATTGATAACCGGATGAACCTTAAAGCTTACATCAACAGAACCACCAAGGACTGTTTCCACAAACTCCAAGTTCTGAAAAGAATTAGACCACTCTTCCACACTCAGGACTTCAGAACCATTCTACAAGCTATCATTTTTTCTAAGATCGATTACTGTAACTCTATCCTTCTGGGCCTACCTTCCTCCTATACTAGACCCCTCCAGATGTTACAAAACGCTGCGGCAAGATTACTGACAAACTCCAGGAGGAGGGACCATATATCTCCAATCCTAAAAGATCTCCACTGGTTGCCTGTTCACTTTAGAATCCTCTACAAATCTCTTTCCATAATATACAAAACCATCCATCAACACACCCCACTCGACTTACAAGTCCCATTCCAAATTTATAACTCCTCCAGACCAACAAGAGACACACTCAGAGGATCTCTTCAAGTGCCCCCAGCCAAAACTACCAAACACATTACCTTGAGAGATCGGGCCTTTTCAACAGCCGGCCCCCTTCTATGGAACTCCATCCCACCGGACCTTAGACAGGAGCCCAGCCTCCCAACCTTCAGGAAGAGACTTAAGACCTGGCTGTTTAAAAAAGCTTTCCCGGACACCGATTAATTCTATTCAGCCAGATTCTACCACTTCCACATGTAAAAATGTTATTACTAATGTAAATACCTATACCTAATGTTATTCTCTTTCTTTTCTTCTCTCCTCCCAGTTCTATTACCTTGTTATTTGTAACTGCTTCCTTCTACACAAATAGGTTATTGAATTGTTTACTGTACACCCCTGTTATATGTAAACCGGCATGATGTGTTTGCAACATGAATGCCGGTATATAAAAATTTTAAATAAATAAATAAATATATACACACACACACACACACACACACACACAGAGTCTCATTCTCACACGCTGCCTCTCTCTCACTCATACATACACACACAGGGTCTCATTCTCACACGCTGCCTCTCTCTCACTCATACATACACACACAGGGTCTCA
>NC_042621.1:312494951-312694951 GCF_901001135.1 Rhinatrema bivittatum
CCAGCAAGTGCAAACCAGCAACAAGATGACACGGTCAATCAAATATACATCTGTACAGGTAATTCATTCATCGACAGAGAGAAAACAGCATTCACTCAGGTAATCACACAGGCCACAGTACCAAAGCACCATGGGCCCAGCCGAGCATGAATCAGTACTTGATTTAAAAGAGCTCTCAGAAAATGTCATCACCAAAAGCCTGAGAAAATCAAAAGGTTTTACGCAGCTTCCTGAACTGCATCAAGGGGTGTTGGTCTTCAGTTTCTCCTGAAGCTTATTCCAGAAGGTCAGGCCCAGGACACTGAGCATTCACTTGTGTGTTTCAGGACGTCTGACATGCATGACGGAAGGAACATTGAATAAGCTTCAAAAGGAACACTTTTAAAATGGTATTAAAACAGCGAGAAGCTAGGCAAGCGTTAAAATGTTAAACTGTAATTTGCCAAGTGTCTGGGAGATTATAAAGCTTATAGTGGATGGATTAATGTGCTTGTATGGGAATCCCACAAAAGAAGGCTAGCAGCGGCATTTTCTATCACATGAAGAGCTCTTAAAGTATTGAGGGAGCCCTTAGTATATGGCTCTGGTACAAATTGTTACAGAAAGGTGGTGAATTAAATTTGCAAATAAAATAAACACGATGCAATGAGAAGGACTTGGGTGATTGCAGAAGGCGACGCTTGATAAAAGAACACGTAATAACATTTTTTATGTGGTGACAAAGAGAGCACAATCTAGACAGTTTCCCAAATTCCTGACCTGGCAAGTGATGGGAATCTGAAGTGAGAGGGTGGAAGGTATCAGCATTGGAAAATGTGAAAGCAAAATGATTTCAGTCTTCTTTACATTTTTACAATCTGACAACCGATGGTTAATGAAGGTAAGGCAGAGAGTGAAATGGGAAAATAAAACTGGACATCATCAGCATACCCCTTACATAGACAAGATCTTAAAGACTGGGAAGATGAAAATGTTGACCAAACTTGTGGAGAGAGTGAATGCCAGTATGCAAAGTCCTATTCCCCAGAGTCACTCTCTGAAAATCACGCAAGCACCACTATCTAAGGTGATTAAGCAGAAATGCATAACGTGTCAAAGGCAAAGGTTAAATCCAAAAGAACTAGAAAGACATTAGTGCCAGAATGAAAACCAAGACAAATAATATCATAACTAGAGAGAAGAGTCTCAGCGTTACGGCAGCCCTAAACTCAAACTGGAAATTGTCTAAATAGTTGTTTTCATCCAAGACACCATGTAACTGAGTGCAGCAGGAAAGGACCATGTAGCAAGGACCTGCTCTCCAGGTCATGCATTGTCCTTTCGCACTGAGGATATCTCCCCAAGGCCTACTGCCCAGGAGGGAAGGGTTAGGTCGGCCGTCATAGTTGGTGATTCGATTATTAGGAATGTAGATAGCTGGGTGGCTGGTGGGCGTGAGGATCGCCTGGTAACATGCCTACCTGGTGTGAAGGTGGTGGACCTCAAGCATCACCTAGATAGGATTTTAGACAGTGCTGAGGAGGAGCCGGCTGTCGTGGTACATGTGGGCACCAACGACATAGGAAAATGTGGGAGGGAGGTTCTGGAAGCCAAATTTAGGCTCTTAGGTAGAAAGCTTAAATCCAGAACCTCCAGGGTAGCTTTCTCTGAAATGCTCCCTGTTCCACGCGCAGGTCACCAGAGGCAGGCAGAGCTCCGGAGTCTCAATGCGTGGATGAGACGATGGTGCAAGGAAGAGGGATTCAGTTTTGTTAGGAACTGGGGAACCTTTTGGGGAAGGGGGAGTCTCTTCCGAAGGGATGGGCTCCACCTTAACCAGGGTGGAACCAGGCTGCTGGCGCTAACCTTTAAAAAGGAGATAGAGCAGCTTTTAAACTAGAACAAAGGGGAAAGCCGACAGTCGCTCAGCAGCGCATGGTTCGGAGAGAGGTATCTTCAAAGGATACTAATGATGCATTAGATTAGGACATCCCACCAGTGAGGTTCCAATAATAAGAAATTCTAACTTATCCCTATCAATTAAAAAGCAGAATGAAAATACAAACAAAAAACTAACTTTGAAATGTTTGTATGCTAATGCCAGAAGTCTAAGAAGTAAGATGGGAGAATTAGAATGTATAGCAGTAAATGATGACATAGACTTAATTGACATCTCAGAGACATGGTGGAAAGAGGATAACCAATGGGACAGTGCTATACCGGGGTACAAATTATATCGCAATGACAGAGAGGAGCACTCGGGAGGAGGTGTGGCGCTTTATGTCCAGGAAGGCATAGAGTCCAACAGGATAAACATCCTGCATGAGACTAAATGCACAATTGAATCTTTATGGGTAGAAATCCCTTGTGTGTCGGGGAAGACTATAGTGATAGGGGTATATTACCGTCCACCTGGTCAAGATGGTGAGAAGGTCAGTGAAATGCTAAGAGAAATTAGGGAAGCTAACCAAATTGGTAGTGCGGTAATAATGGGAGACTTCAATTACCCCAATATTGACTGGGTAAATGTATCATCGGGTCACGATAGAGAGATAACGTTCCTGGATGGAATAAATGATAGCTTTATGGAGCAATTGGTTCAGGAACTGACAAGAGAGGGAGCAATTTTAGATCTAATTGGAGCACAGGATTTGGTGAGAGAGGTAACAGTAGTGGGGCCGCTTGGCAATAGTGATCATAATATGATCAAATTTGAATTAATGGCTGGAAGGGAGACAGTAAGCAAATCCACGGCTCTTGTGCTAAACATTCAAAAGGGAAACTTTGATAAAATGAAAAAAATAGAAAAAAATACTGAAAGGAGCAGCTACAAAGGTAAAAAGTGTGCAAGAGGCGTGGTCATTGTTAAAAAATACCATTCCAGAAGCACAGTCCAGATGTATTCCACACATTAAGAAAGGTGGAAAGAAGGCAAAACGATTACCTGCATGGTTAAAAGGGGAGGTGAAAGAAGCTATTTTAGCCAAAAGATCTTCATTCATAAATTGGAAGAAAGATCCATCAGAATAAAATAGGATACAGCATAAACGTTGGCAAGTTAAATGTAAGACATTGATAAGACAGGCTAAGAGAGAATTTGAATGGAAGTTGGCCATAGAGGCAAGAACTCGCAGTAAAAACATTTTTAAAATATATCCGAAGCAGAAAGCCTGTGAGGGAGTCAGTTGGACAGTTAGATGATCGAGGGTTTAAAGGGGCAACTAGAGAAGATAAGGTCATCATGGAAAGATTAAATGATTTTTTTGCTTCAGTGTTAACCGAAGAGGATGTTGGGGAAATACCCGTATCAGAGAAGGTTTTCATGGGTAATGATTCAGATGGACTGAACCAAATCATGGTGAACCTAGAAGATGTGATAGGCCTGATTGACAAACTGAAAAGTAGTAAATCACCTGGACTGGATGGTATACACCCCAGGGTTCTGAAGGAACTCAAAAATGAAATTTCAGACCTATTAGTAAAAACTTGTAACCTATCATTAAAATCATCCATTGTACCTGAAGACTGGAGGATAGCAAATGTAACCCCAATATTTAAAAAGGGCTCCAGGGGCGATCTGGGAAACTACAGACCGATTAGCCTGACTTCAGTGCCAGGAAAAATAGTGGAAAGTGTTCTAAATATCAAAATCACAGAACATATAGAAAGACATGGTTTAATGGAACAAAGTCAGCATGGCTTTACCCAGGGCAAGTCTTACCTCACAAATCTGCTTCACTTTTTTGAAGGAGTTAATAAACATGTGGATAAAGGTGAACCGGTAGATGTGGTATATTTGGATTTTCAGAAGGCGTTTCACAAGTGTGCAGCAGCAGCCAAGAAAGCAAATAGAATGCTGGGGATTATTAGGAAAGGAATGGAGCATAAAACAGAGAATATCATAATGCCCCTGTATCACTCCATGGTGCAACCTCATCTTGAGTACTGTGTGCAGTTCTGGTCACCGCATCTCAGGGAAGATACAGCAGAATTAGAAAAGGTACAGAGAAGGGGGACCAAGATGATAAAGGGAATGGAACAGCTCCCCTATGAGGAAAGACTAAAGAGGTTAGGACTCTTCAGCTTGGAGAAGAGACGGCTGAGAGAAGATATGATAGAGGTCTATAAAATAATGAGTGGAATGGAACGAGTAAACATTAATCAGTTGCTTACTCTTTCAAAAAGTACAAAGACCAGGGGACACAAAATGAAGTTATTAGGTAATACATTTGACACAAATAGGAGAAAATATATTTTACTCAACACATAATTAAACTTTGGAATTTGTTGCCTGAGAATGTGGTGAAAGATGTTAGTGTAACTGAATTTAAAAAAGGTTTTGATAAGTTCCAGGAGAAAACATCCATAAATCATTATTAAGGTGGAGTGGCAGATATGCAATGCTTATTCTTGGAATCTCTCTACCCCTTGGGATCTTACCAACTATTTGTGACCTGGATTGGCCACTGTTGGAAACAGGATCCTGGGCTTATTTATTTATTTTATTTATTTATTTAAGGTTTTTATATACCGGCATTCATGATAAAATCACATCATGCTGGTTTACATTAAAACAGTGGTGCATAGAAAGAAAAAACAAACTGGAACTGTAGTGCGGAAGAAAGCAGTTACAAAAAACAGGGATGCTTAAACTGGGAGAGGAAGGAAAAAGAAAAGGTTAATAGCATTTTAAATATTTACAACGAACAGTTAAATGAGCTGGTTGTGTTATAGAACTTGAAGTTGAAGGACATTAGCTGGAGTCCGGGAAAGCTTGTTTGAAGAGCCAAGTCTTAAGTCTCTTCCTGAAGGTTGGGAGGCAGGGTTCCTGTCTTAGGTCTGGGGGGATGGAATTCCATAACAGGGGACCAGCGGTAGAGAGGGCCCGATCTCTCAAGGTAATTTGTCTAGTGGCTTTGGTTGGAGGAACCTGGAGTGAACCTCTATATGCATCTCTGGTAGGTCTTGAAGAATTGTGTAAGAGGAGAGGAATTTGCAGGTCGATAGAAGTATGTTGGTGAATGATTTTGTAGATAACTGAGATGGATTTGTAGAGAATTCTGAAGTGCACTGGCAGCCAATGAAGGCTTTTTAGGATAGGGGAGATGTGATCTCTTCTTCTGGTGTTTGTTAATATTCGTGCTGCCGCATTTTGTACCATCTAAAGCGGTTTGGTATAGGAGGAAGGGAGACCTAGTAGGATAGAATTACAATAGTCTAACTTTGAGAAAACTAATGCCTGAAGGATTGTTCTAAAGTCCTGCAAGTGAAAGAGAGGTCTTATCCTTTTCAAGACTTGGAGTTTGTGAAAACAGTCTTTGGTAGTTTTGTTGATAAAAGCTTTCAAATTCATCCGATTGTCAATTAAAACTCCAAGGTCTCTCAGTTGCGTGGATTGTGGGATGCCAGGGTGAGTGGAAGTGATGTTACTGTTCTCGGGAGAGATGAGCAGGAGTTCGGTTTTGGAGGAATTTAATACTAAGTTTAGACTAGTGAGGAGGAGTTTGATTTGTTGGTGGCAGTTTTCCCAGTGATCTAGTGTTTTCAAGTATGTGTCTTTAACAGGGATTATTATCTGAATATCGTCCGCATATAGAAAATGTTTTAGATTGAGGCTGGAGAGGAGCTGGCATAGCGGTAAGAGATAGATGTTAAAGAGAGTAGGGGACAGAGAGGAACCCTGTGGGACTCCTACGGTTGAATTGTAACGTGATGATTCTTTGTTTTGGATTTTAACCTTGTAGCCTCTGTTGTTGAGAAATGTTTTGAACCAATTAAGTGCGGCGCCAGTAATTCCTATTGCCGCCAACTGATTTATGAGGATGGAGTGATTGACAGTGTCAAACGCTGCCGAGAGGTCCAGTAGAATCAGTAGAAATGATTGTCCTTTGTCGAGGCCCATGATGAGGTAGTCTGTCAGGGAAATGAGGAGTGATTCTGTGCTAAAGGCTTTGCGGAACACATGTTGGGAGGGGAACAGGAGATTATTATCTTCTAAGTAGTCTGAAAGTTGAGTGTTCACTAATTTTTCCATGAGTTTTGCTATGAAGGGCAGGTTGGCGATCGGGCGGAAGTTATTTGGGTCTTTAGGATCCAGATTGGGTTTTTTTAGGAGTGGTTTGAGAGAAGCCAATTTAAGGTCCTCTGGGTAGAGTACTTGGGAGAGAGAACAATTAATGATGTCCACCAGAATTTTGGAAATGGAGTCTGGAATTGTCAAGAGGAGTTTCGTAGGAATGTGATCCATAGGATGAGAGGAGGGTTTCATTCTCTTTAATGCTACTTGTATCTCAGTGGAGGAGATAGGATCGAAAGCTTCAAGACGGGTGCTTTTGAAGTAGAGATTAAAAGAAGTCGAGTATGAGGTGGTATTGGAGGGCAGCTGTGTTAGAAGGCTGCAATTTTGTTTTGGAAAAATAGAGCTAGTTCTTCGGCTTTAGCTTGTGCTAGGTTGCTAGGAACTTCCAGGGGGTTGATTTGGGTAAGGCTAGATATGTAGGCAAAGAGCGCTTTGGCATCGAAGACCAGGTTATGGATCTTGGAGGCGTAAAAGTCCCTTTTAGATTTTAGAGTAGAGGACTTGTATTGGTGTAGTGTAGATTTGTAGGCGGAGAGTGTGTTGGCACATGGGGCTTTGCGCCATTTGCTCTCTTTCTGCCTTAAGCATTGTTTTAGCCTTCTAAGTTCATTGGTGAACCAAGGTTGTCTTTTGGAAGCATTTGAGTGTGCCCTTTTTGTAGATAGTGGGCAGAGCTTGTTGGCTATATCTTCTGTAATTTTGTTCCAAGAGCAGAGAGCCGTGTTCGGGTCGGTGAGGTCTATAAGGGGAAGTTGAGCGGTCAGAAGGTTCTTAAGGTCTTCTGAGGAGCAAGATTTTCTGTAAAGAAATGTGGGTGAAGGAACGTGGGGGGTGCTGGATTCTTTCAGTGAGAATGAGGTCGAAATAAGAGTGTGGTCTGACCAAGGTACTTTCTTGCAATTGAGGAGCGATGCAGGATAGATGTCTTTGTTAACAAAGATAAGGTCAAGAGTGTGACCGGCTTTGTGTGTCGGTTTGTTCACTATCTGTTTGAATCCCATTGCTGAGAGGGCTGTGAGAAAGGCTTCACAGCTGGTAGTAAGAGTGGGATTGTCTACATCAGGTTAAAATCACCTAGGATAATGGCTGGGGCGTCCAAGTTGAGGAGAGTTGCGACTGTTTCCACCATAGGAGATGCGTCTGTTTCCAGGAGGCCCGGGGGAGCGTAGACAAGTAGAATTTGAAGATGGTCTGAAGAGAAAAAGCCGATTTCTAGTTTGGAGTATGAGTTGACTGGGTGTTGAGAGAATCTTAAGTTTTTTTTAGTTGCTAAAAGAATTCCGCCTCCCCTTTTTTTCTGTCTGGGGAGTGAGAAGATGTCATATGTCAGCGTCGGTAGTTGGTTTATTATGGCTGTGTCTGAGTCTTTAAGCCATGTTTCAGTTATTGCGCATATATCGGGCTTAGCGTCGGAGAGATAGTCGGCGAGAATCAGTGATTTCTTGGTTAGAGATTGTGCGTTGAATAATGATAGTGAAAATAGGGTGAGGCCTAGAAGTTGGGTGATCGGTGTAATCAGCATTGGAGTGAGGGATTTTAGGTTGCGGTGTTGTGCTTGCCTGTTTGATTTTCCTATCAATGGTAGGCAGTGATGAAGAATCGGGATTGTAAAAACTGGATGCATTCTGGGAGGTCGGTTTGGCGAGAGTAGTAGACTGGAATGGGGGGGGTAAAGAGGTGGTAGGCGGAGGATGTTAGAGAATTGTATAAGAATGGGAAGGGAGAAAGTCTTCCTGGGCTGCTGATGAAAGACCGTTGACAAACTGTTGTATTGTGTTAAAGGTGTTGCGTTGGCTGATTAGAGTTGGCCCCATGTGGGTGTGGTAGAAGAGGGGTGAAACGCCGCCAAGGTTTGCTTGCAGGGGTACGTGGAGCTGAAGTGATGGTTTGTAGCTGCCTGAGGGCCCCTGCAGTGACATAGGAGGAATGGGTTGAAGTGACTGTAAAGCGGAGTATAGTCTGCCCTCTGGGTCTGCACGAAGGGGCGCACTAAGGGGCAGGCCCCTTAGGTCGCGTTCCTTCGGGCGCGCGACGCCCGGTGTGCGACACCCCGGGGGGCGTCTGTAATTTAAGGGCCTGAAAACAGTGCTGGGCTAGACCGGCTGGGTTGGGGGTGGGAGCAGTATCACTCACCACGTGGTCCTGCTGCTTCTCTTTATTTTTCAGGTTTCTGAGCCCTCTTGTCCCTTTTTTTCTCTTAATTTCCCAGTTCACTGTTCACTGCTGGCTCACAGAAGGGAGGGGTGAGCGGGCTCTTGCCCCGACTGGGCTGTGCCGACCGCACAAGCCCCTGCAGTGGAGGAGGAGAGAGATTGAGAAAGGATCGTGGCAGAAAGAGGGACAAACCAGGGAAGCGTCTGTAATTTAAGGGCCTGAAAACAGTGCTGGGCTAGACCGGCTGGGTTGGGGGTGGGAGCAGTATCACTCACCACGTGGTCCTGCTGCTTCTCTTTATTTTTCAGGTTTCTGAGCCCTCTTGTTGTTGCGATCCCCCCTGTTGCTGCGCTACAGGTGGTCTCTCACCTTCCTCCGGAGGCCGCTCCGAAGCCAGGGCCTCGCCTGTGTTCCATCCGGGACTTGCTCCAGGGCCTGAGAGGCCTAGCTGTGCCTGTGGCTTGCTTGCCAGCGTTTGGACTTCCTGTCTGGCGACGCCCTTCTCCTAGGGGCCGGCCCGCAGCTCTCCTCCTTATTTATAGGGCCAGCGGTGGGCGGTCCTGGCAAGCTCCTCCCAGGGAGTTGCCTTCTACCTCCAGTATATAAGGACTTCCTTTTCTTTTGCAACTGGCCTTCGGATCGGGCTTTACAGTCGTCTGTAACCTTGCTGATCCAGGTCCACCGTGGTCTGCCTTGTGTTGATGGCTCCTTGTCCTGTCTCTGTCCGGATGTTTGCTTCCTGATGTCCTGATCCAGTTCCGCTCGCTTCTGCCCTACGTCCTGTCTGGTTCCTGAGCCTTCTGTCCTGTTGGGCCCTGGAGTGGCCAACAGGAGGGATTCGTCCCACGGGCTCTTGAGCTTCCCTGCCTGCCAGCCGAAAGGGCTTCGGATGTCAGTATCCCAGCATCGGAGTTCCTGTTCGCCTGGATCTTCCGCTTTGTCTTCCCTGCACCCTCCTTTCCTCAGCGTGGTCCGCGACCAGCCTTCCTGGGCTGTGTAGGGCGCGTCTGGGACAGGGTGGTCCGCGACTCAGTCCCACGGGTGGGCTGAGTAGGGCGCCCATGGACAGTGCCATGTTTCCTTCCAGCCCTCCTCTTCAACGTCTTGCTTCAGCCTGTCTTAGATGTCTGCTTCAGCCCCCGTCTGACATCTTCAGTGTAAGGACTCTGTCTGCCCTCGCCTCTGTCCGGCCTGCTGCCCATTGCCGTACCCAGCGGCAGGTCCGAAAGGGCCGGGAACAGTCGGAGGACCGTTCATCAATCAACTTCCAGTGTTGGTTGCCATGGGCATGCAGGTCCGGCTGAGGGTCATACTCTGTGCCTGCTTCTGTACCCGCCTGGCTCACCATGCCTGCCCAGCTCACCTCCCACGGTGTGGCTGGGGCTCCTCCCTAGCTTTCGCCGTGGCCCAAGGGCTCACCACCAGCTCGAGATGACCGCGCCCGCGCGCGCTCGTAACACTTGTCCCTTGAGGCTTGAGGGAAAACCTTGTGTTCTTATGTAAATTGAAGTCTCCATGAACTAGTTAGTTCTTCACATCAACTTTCATGGTAATATCTGTCAATAGAGCATGGTAGGCATTAAGGAATCATGGAGTGATGTAAATGGGACCCTCAACCCAGCATAAGAAGCTGCAAATGTGAGGTCTATTCAGTTGGAACAAGGTTTAGTTTCCATTTATCTTTAACTACGGTTAGGAGACCACCATCGCGTTTGTTCATACGTAGCTAAAAGAACTTGAAGAAGAACATGTAGTTAGAAACATAGAAACATAGAAATGATGGCAGAAAAAGACCAATGGTCCCATCCAGTCTGCCCAGCAAGCTTTCACACTTATTTTCCCATACTTATCTGTTTCATCAACCACCAAGTTCAGGGCCCTTGTTGGTAACTGTTTGATTCAAATTTCCTGCCAACCCCTGCCATTGATGCAGAGAGCAATGTTGGAGTTGCATCAAAGGTGAGCATAAGGCTTAATGGTTAAGGGTAGTAACCACCGCATCAAGCAAGTTACCCCGATGCTTGTTCACCCAGACTGCACAGATCAATGCCTTGTTGGAAGAAAGCAGCGAGTTGATTAAGTTACCATGTTTCGATAATAAAGAGAAGTTTGGGATAGTTATTTTTCAGTAAAGTAACAAAAATAGGTAATTTCTTGAGAAGCGCATGCCCGTTTACTAGTGAAATGGCTAAGGTTTCAAGAATTAGTTTCTCCAGGAGTAGCAGCTAAAGCTGTGGATATCTGCTTAGGAATCTCACCTGCTTAGCTGAGCGGCTGTAGGAAGGGACTGATAAGAGCATGCCATGCTGGGTCAGAGCAAGGGTCCATCAAGCCCAGTATCCTGTTTCCAACAGTGGCCAATCCAGGCCATAAGAACCTGGCAATTATCCAAACATTAGCTAGATCACAAGCTTCTGTTGCTTATTAATTACCGTCATAGCAGTTTATGGATTTTTCCTCTAGGAACTTATCCAAACCTTTTTTAAACCCAGTTACACTAACTTCTGTAACCACATCCTCTGGCAATGAATTCCACAGCTTAATTGTGCATTGAGTGAAATAGAATTTTCTTTGATTTGTTTTAAATGTGCCACATGCTAACTTCATGGCGTGCCCCCTGGTCCTTCTATTATCTGAGAGAGTTAATAACCGATTTACATTAACTTCTCAAGTCCTTTCATGATTTTGTAGACTTCTATCATATCCCCCTCAGTCGTCTCTTCTCCAAACTGAGCAGCCCTAACTTCCCTACCCTTACCTCATAGGGCAGCCATTCCATGCCCCTTATCATTTTGCTTGCCCTTCTCTGGACCACTCAACCAATTTCTATCCCAGTCTATAAATATTCCTGCACTTCCTAGTCTGGCTGTTTGTTCATCTGTCCTCTGGTGTGGAGAAGTGTCAGAAGCTTTATGGGTAGATTTTGAAAGGTGCGCGCGCTTCTCGGCTGATTTGATAACATGTACTTGCCGGTGTGCGCATGTCATAAAATTGTTGGTCTGCGCGTATATGCGTGCCGGATTTTGTAATGCGTGCGCAAGGGGGAAAGATTTAGGAAATTCCCATGCGGCGACACATCGAGGCCTTTCCCAGTTCCCTCCCAGTCTGCTCTAGTTAAGGAGCGGACTAAGAGGGAACTTCCCTAAGCCCTACCTAACCTTCCTTCCCCTTCCCCTCTCCTCCCCACCCCTTAAACCTACCCTACCATACCTTTTTTTTTATTTTCAAGTTGCTGCTCCTCTGGAGCAGTAGTAACCTGCGCGCGCCGGCAGTGCGCCGGCATGCTGCCGGCATGCTGCCGGCGCGCTGCCGACATGCACTTTCCCAGCACAGCGGCAAATGGCCTCCAGCCCCGCCCCTCCCCGCCCCTTTATCTGGGCCCAGCCCTTTGGCACGTAAGGGAGGTTTTGTGTGTGGCCGGGTTCCTTTGAAGATGCGCACGGTGCGCGCAAGGCACGGCCACGTGTAACCCCCGTTTTTTACGTCCACAGGGGAATAAAGATTCAGCCGTTAGTGAAATTCAAATAAGTCACTTCTGCATCCTCCTGTTCATCAAGTCTATGATTTCATCAGAGAAATCAATCAACTTTCTTTGGCAAGATTCGCCCCTGAGAAACCTTGCTTTCTCTGATCCTGTAACCCATTGGTTTCAAAGTACTGCTGTATTCTGTCCTCTAGCAGTTCTTCCATTTCCTCACCCACCACTAATGTTAAACTCGCTGGTCTGTCATCTTCCACCTTCCTCCTCATTCCCAGTCTTGTAGAGTGTCAACACTGTCACATACCTAATGATTACATCAGCTCAGGAAAAATACATCCTACACTGTGAAAGCCATGTACCTCAGACAGGAACTGAGCATGCAACATTTATTTTAACCGGTAAACTAGAAAGCTAGCAGCAGGAAGTGCTAAGGCAGCCCTGGCCTGGGTTCCAATTCGCTGGAATCAGGATGTGCTGGGTACAAGCCCTTGAGGCAAAGTTGGCTCCTGTTGCTAGCACAATGGAGTCTATGTTAGCCGCAGCCGTGGACGGGCTCGGTACTTGCGACGCCGGAGAGAGAGGCTCATTGGCTGTTTCCTGAACTTCTCCATGATCTCTCTAATCCTTGCCAGATTGGTTTTGCTGAGCGTGAAGTCACACTGCGTGGCCCCGATTTCATAGTCTACTGTGCAGTTCTTGGTAGAGGAGTTAAAGCCATCAGCGCTGGCTGTCACCACATACTCTCCAGGATTAAGCAGGCGCCAGTAATCCCCATCACTCACTGTAAACATTCGCAAGACAAGAAGAGTTATCTAAAGAATAGGCATTTATCTAGGGCACAAAAATCCATTAGACCTGCCAACTTTAAACAAAAATGAGACTTTCCACAAATTTTCCAAAGTGTAAGTATGCAGTTTTATTTTGAAAATTCTCAGAAAGTGCATGCCCTCTCTTGGCTTGTTGTAACTTGTGCCTGTGGATTTACACACAGACTTTTTAAAATTGAACATACTCTGGCTTACGAGTGAGGTTCATTTTTGTTATTTGCAGACACTACCACAAAGAAATACCAGGGCTGCATCCACACATCATAGTGCCATAGTGAATGGCTGCAGATAAGGACAAAGATGCATTCACTTGGATAGATGTAAGGCATCACCAACTTCTTCTCCTCACATCTTTTAATTGACCTCCCCACGCTTTTCCTAACACTCCATACCTCTCAAATGTGCCCAAAATCTATTATACTGATGTCCTCGATGATCTCTGCCAGTAGGCCCCTTTCATCCCCATGCTTTTTGAAGGAGAAATTACTACTTGTCTGATAATTTCCTTTCCTTTAGTGAAGGGTAGATCAATCCTAATGAGTTGGTTATGCACCTCTGCCAGCAGATGGAGACAGAGCAAAAGCTGATGTTGTTGCTGGGCTGATGTTGTTGCCCCAACATCAGCCCACCAATATTCTCTGGAAAAGCCAAATTGTGGACAAATCTGATTAAACCTGAACATTATTAGCAACAGGCAACCATTCATGTTTCTCATCCAACAGGAACACTGAGCTCAGCCAAAAGACAGAACATACTTAGCAAACTAAGGCCTGGATTTATCAAAATGCAATAGCAAAAGGGGCATGTTTTATGCAAATAGTAGAGAGAGAGAGAGAGAGAGAGAGAGAGAGAGAGAGAGAGAGAGAGAGAGAGAGAGAGAGAGAGACTAGCTATAATATCCTCTCCCTAGATAGGTATTTGTATCCCTATGGGAGGCCCACCTACTAACTCGAGGTGAGGTTTAGGTAATAGTGTAGGGGGTTAGGGGCCACTTTGACATTCAACGTGAGACGTACGAACAGAACAGTGCTCTCTGTGAAGATTTGATGACCTACGGAGAGAGGAAACTCACCCAAAGATGAGATTTGTGCAAGGTTCTCTCCACCTAGCTTGATGTTACCCAGGTAGAGAGTCCATCAAGCTAGGTGGAGAGAACCTTGCACAAATCTCATCTTTGGGTGAGTTTCCTCTCTCCGTAGGTCATCAAATGTTCACAAGAGAGCACTGTTCTGTTCGTACGTCTCACGTTGAATGTCAAAGTGGCCCCTAACCCCCTACACTATTACCTAAACCTCACCTCGAGTTACTATGTGGGCCTCCCATAGGGATACAAATACCTATCTAAGGGAACAGACATTATGGCTAGGTGCTCTCTCACTCTCATGAGCTCCCTGGGACCATTAAAAATGGTCTCCCAGTGGTTGTATGCAGGAAATACAACAGGTCTGGCATGTATCTCAAAGTGTGAAAACATTATCACAATGTGTGTTAACTTAGCTCTTCACATAGGTATTAGCACAAATTGAGATAAACTATTTGCATAAAACATGCCCCTTTTGCTATCGCATGCGATACTTATCGCATTTTGATAAATCCAGGCCTAAGAGCTACAGAAGCCACTTACCAGTTATCAGTGAAGAGCAGGAATCATACAGTGCATCACTCGCCCTAAGAAAGCTAACACAAAATCCAATTCTGGCAGCCGAGGGCGGGTCTAGGATTGATCTATCCATCACTAAAGGACAGAAAATTATCAGGTATGTCCTTAATATTTGGGTAAGTCAAATCTAACCAGTTGGATGTAAAAAAGCTAATCCCGAAAAGGGCGGGAGGCCACCTGTAGCCCAGTCAAAACCACCCATGCAGAAGTGGCGTTCTCCCTAGCCCTCATGTCCAAGTGGTAATGCTTGGAGATGGTTTGCAAAGACGACCATGTCACCACTCGGCAAATTTCAGCAGGCAACAACAAACGAAGCTTTGCCCACAATACTGGCTGAGCCCTCGTGGAATGCAGTCTAATCTGCTTCAGTAAGGCAACCTCAGTAGCCATATAGGCTGCGTAATAACATCTTTAACCTTTTAGATCCTGCTCATTGAAGGAATTATTTCCTGATGCCCCTTTTTACATATCTTAGTTAACTAGACCCAAATATGGTATAAATTTGGTATAAAAAAATTTGCAAGTAGTTAAAAGTATATGAAAAAATGTTTCACTTGTGGAACGTTGGTACCTAAAAGGTTAACCCAGTGGGAAATCGTTGTCCGCATCACTAGTGCTCCTTGCTTACCTCCACCGTGGAGCACAAATAGGCGATCAGATTTACAAACAGTCTTAGTCACCTTCAAATAGCTCAATAAATGATGCTTGACATCCAAGAAACACAAAAGGCGGTACTCAGCTTTATCGCTGTCCCTGTCCAAGGCAGGAAGAGAAATGGATTGATTCAAATGAAAGTCCAAAACCACTTTGGGCAAAAAGTCTGAAGCTGAACTGCACCCGGAGTCACACAGAGAAAAGGCAGAAAAGAGCCTGCACCTGAGAGGCCCGATGAGCTGAACAGGTTGCTACCAGAAAAATAGTCTTCAAAGTAAGTAGCCTCAAGGAAAGAGTATGCAGCAATCAAAAAGTCAGGCCTGCCAAGAATTCAAGGACCAAGTTAAGATCCCACAAAGGCACCGAAAGCCTCAATGGGGGATGAAGATGTTTAACTCCACAAAAGAAATGGGACTCTTCCCTTGTAACAAACCACTGCTGCAAATTGACTCTTCCCTTGTAACAAACCACTGCTGCAAATTGAATCTTAAACGTATTAAGGGCCAAACCCTTAAACAAGCCATTCTGTAAAAATTTCGAAATCAAAGGAATATCCACCTTGAGCGGTTGAGTATCTCGCACAGAACACCAAGCCTTAAAGAAACTCCAAACTCTAACATAAGCTAGAGAAGTAGAAAAATTTCCAGACCCACAGAAGAGTGGATATTACAGAAGGAGAATAACCATGTTTCAAGAGCTGAGCCTTTTTAATAGTCAAACCGTAAGACAGAACCAACCCGGATCCTCGTGTAGAATGGGCCCCTGACGTAACAGATCCATCCAAGATGGTAGCTGGAGGGGACTGCCCACCAGAAGTCTATGAAGATCAGCGTACCATGGCCTTCAATCCCAATTTGGAGCCACTAAAAGGACGGTATTGGCTTGACTTGTAATCTTCTGTACCAGCCTGCCTATCAAAGGCCAAGGCAGGAATGCATACAGCAGGGCACCATGTGGCCTCTCCTGAATGAGATTGTCTATGCCAATCGGTTTTGGGTCCTGCCTGTGACTGAAGAAGCATGAAACCTTTGAGTTGTTGAAGTTTTCCAACAGATCTAGATCTGGTAGGCCCCAGCGGATCACCAGGAACTGAAAGACCTCATCCGGGAGCTCCCATTCTCCTGGGTCCAAGCTTCTCCTGTTGAGGAAATCGGCTCTGATATTGTCCTTGCCAGCAATGGAGAGGCAGATATGCTTAGGAGATGCTGTTCCGCCCAGACCATGAGTGAATCTCTCTCCTCCAACCCCTGTCGATTCTTGGTTCCACCCTGATGATTGCTGTAAGCCACCATTGTCACATTTTAAGACATTATCCGGATTGTACGAGCCTCTAGCCACAGGCACACCAACTGAACTGCTCATACCTCCAGTCTTTTGAAGTTCCACCACCGCTCCACTGCATTCTAGCGCCCTTGTATCACTAACTCCTGACAGTAAGCCCCGGAGGCTCACATCTATCATAAGTTCCAACCAATCTGGCATCATCTGGGAAATTCCCTTCCAGAGATGGTCCACATGTAACCACCAGTCCAACTAGGATTTCACCTCTAATAGAAGGAGCAGCCTCACCACTTGGTTCCTGCACATTCTCCTCACCTCACATAACTCCCCAGAGACGTGAGCGGGACAGCTGAATGCTGAGGAAACAGACCTTTCTCCAATCTTCCAATCGCTGACTTTTTTTTTTTTAATTAAAAACTTTTACATAAGCTCAGCCCTCCTGGACTGAGAGCAGGAATGGGTCTTGGCTATGGTGGAAGAGGGCTAAAGCCTTCACTGCTGAGCCTCTCTCAGCCTGCAAGCACTAATTGTAATTTAGGTCCAAGCCAGTCAAGGTTACAGGACTGAGACAGCTACTATAGGCATTTCCCTATCCCTACAGGGCTTACAATCAAATTTTGTACCTGAGGCAACAGAGGGTAAAGTGACTTGCCAAAGGACACAAGGAGCAACATTGGGATTTGAACCCTGGTTTCCGTGGGTCATGCCACACTGCTCTAACCACCAGGCTATTCCTCCTCACGTAGGTGACATCATCAGATGGAGCCCGGCACAGAAAACCTATGTCAAGGTTTCTGGAACTTTGCGTGAGCAAGCCCAGTCTGCCCTATTCCATGTGTCCTCGCAGGGTCCCTCTTCAGTCTCGTAACATAGAATTATGATAAAAATTAAACAAAACATAGGAGAAACCCAACTACGTGGGCTGGTCGGCGTGTTTCCTGAGGACTAACACCTGTTACAGGTAAGCAACTCTGCATTCTCCGAGGAGAATGGATGGTCTACAAGCAGGATGGTAGACCTCACACATGGGTGAATCCCTAGCTCCAGGCTGCTCCCCAACACATAGACATCTTGTCGTTCCAGTAACGTCTTTCCAGCTTCCTTCTTTTCTTTTTTTACTCATAGGCAATCCCCTGAAGAGAAATGCATGTCCACCATCTGCTAGAGAGGGAGAATACCGGGAGGCTCATGTCGGGGTGGTGCTATATAGCCGTGACCTCAGGTTTTGCTCCATCTCCCTCTGCTGACAGACATGCATAACCCACTCATTGGGATTGACCTACCCAAACGCTAAGGAAGTATGGATTTATCCATGGTCCCTTCATGCAGGTCCCACAGCCTTCCAGGAGGCCCAATTCAATTAAAGCACTGCTGCTTGGGATTGTAACCCCTGCTAAGTGCATGTCACCTCTAATGCTGCTGTAACTGTGCTACATGCAGGTTTATCCCAGAGCCTTCTTGAACACAGTGTTGTTGTGAGTTCTGTCTGCCTCTCCATTCTGGTTATCCCATTCATTCCCATTGCCTTGCCATTAGTAATTCTCAGTGAATATCTTATGCTTTTTTGAATTCCACCAATACCAGAGCACTCAAAGCATACTAAGTAGCCCATGGATGACCGCCCTAGGTGCTAGATCCTGATCAGTCGGCATTAGTGATGCTCCTGGATCCGATTCAATAGACCACAGCTCCCTCATCAGCAGACTAAGAGATTTGGAAGTGTCAGGTCAGGCTGTGGCCTGGTTCATTTGCTTCCTATCTGAATGCATTCAAACTGTAAACCTTCTCGAAACAGCAAACTCTCTCATGTGGGGTACCATAAGGATCCATCCTCACACCCTCATTCTTCAACATGTATATTGCCCCTCAGCAAAGTCATCCGAGACCATCACCTCACATTCTACTCCTATGCCAATGACATATAAGTAGTGCGTCTGCTCAGCAAAAGCCTAGATTCAACCATTGCCAAGCATTAATCCCCAACTGAACCCAAAAAAGACAGGTGTTACGGAGGCTCACAGAACCCAGCCATCCCCTCCCAACAGTCTGCCTCGATGGAGCAAATTTAATGCTCAGCTCCGAGCTGCAGAGCTAGATTTCATTCTACACTCTCAAGTTACTTCTAAAGTCCAAAACTGCTTTTTTCCACTGCACCATCTGCAACTCTTCCTGGAGCACAATGCCTTTGATACCATTCTCCAAGCCTTGATAATCTCACACCTTGTTAGGACCGCCGGCCGTGGCAAGCCGCGACCAGTGTCAGCTACTCACCAGAGCGGCATGTTGAAATACGACGGTAGTCGGCGTCGGTAGAATTCCCTGTTGCTGTCATCATGGCCGTGGCGTCGGCCGTCCCTCAGCGTGCTCTGGCTCCGCCCCCGCCGAGGTTTCCTGAGCCGCGCGACGCGGCTGAAGATAATTAAAGGGCCATACAGGAAGTGGACGGGTTCCTTCCTGTAGGCGCCAACAGCTGGAGACTATTTAAGGCAAGGTCTGCACCTCAGACTTTGCCTTGGCTTCTTGGCTCTCGTGGTTGTTCCTGATTTTGGTTCCTACTTTGACCCTCCGTGCCTGATTCCTGGACTGGCTGCTGTTCCTTCTCTGGCTCTCGACCCCTGGACTGGCTGTGGTATATTCTGGCTCTCAACCCCTGGACTGGCTGCGGAATATTCTCTGGTTCTGGACCTCTGGATTGGCTGTGGATATTCCCTTGGCATTGATCTCTGAACTGTGCTTTCTGATCCTACGACCTGCTGGAGGCGCCAGCTTCTGATCCCACGACCTGCTGGAGGCACCAACTATCTGGACTACACGACCTGCAGGAGGCGCCTGCATCCAGATTTCCATCTATCACCTCCTGTGATCCTCGGGATTGGCCTCGCCTTCCGACGGTGGGACTTACGTTCATCGCTGGACCAAGGGTCCACCTCCCAAGTCATAGCACACCTAGACTATTGCAATGTCCTTTGTACAGGAATCCCCTGACCTGACGCCTGCAACTTAAACAGAATGCTGCAGCCCACAGGAAAATGAAGGGCCAGAAATGTCATCCTAAGACCCTACATTGGCTCCAGCCCCTGTCCTGGCCTACAAAACATCAGCGTTCCTCATGAGATCTCTCATCCCCACACAGCCATTCACCGCTGACACTCACAGGCTCAGTCCCAACCCTGTAGAAGGCCTTGCCTCGCTACATCAGACTGGCCTCAGATCCTCTATCCTCAGGAAGCTAGAGACAACCTTTCAACCAACGACGTGAGCACTAGCACAACCTTAAACCTCTCCACCAAGAGTAACTGCTGGATTTAAATGACATAAATCCCTGCCTATAGCTCTGAATGATGACGTATAGAGCACTTACGCCTCTCTATGTAACACCTCATAATATTTTTAGGCTATTGATAGCCCTTCACTTCTTTTTATTTTATAACCACAGTAACCCAATACTAACCTCGTTATTTAATGGCCTCCTTCCGTGTCTAGCATAGCTGCTGCTCTCTCTAGGTTACGCTACTGCTGCCTATTAATTTAAAGTAGTTATTCTGTCTGTAACCTGCCTGAAACTCCCTGGCTGGGATGCTGTCTTGGGCAGCAGGAGGATGTGCATTAACACCTTTAGATATTTGAATGTCAGTATCCTGTCCCCAGTCTCTCCTCTCCTATACTGTAAACATATTGAAGTGCTTCAGGCTCAGCTCCTATGGCTTTTGCTGCAGACCTCACATCATTTGGGTCACCTTTCTCTGCAGCATTCCAGCCTATCTGAGCTATGGCCTCCCGAATCCCAAAGCCTGCATAGAGGCCTCATCACCTCCCTTTTCCTCCCGGCTCTGGCCACCACCACATCACATTATTTTGTTTCCTTGAGATTATCAGACACTATTATCCCAAGGTCTTTCTCCTGGCCCAGGCACTTCAGCCTTTCACTTCTCATCCCGTCCCGTTGCCTTGACTTTCTGTTCTCAAACTGCATGACTTTGCACTTTTTTGTATGGGATCTTAAGTGTCGAGCCTGAGGAAAAGGCTCGACACTCCCCATCACCCCCAGAATCCTGCGGAGTGGGAGGAATGAGCTGGGAACTTAGTCACAGTCTTTCTCGTGCAGTCTCTCTCTCTGCCTCATCCTGTCTGGCTACCAAGCACAGTCTCTCCATTAATTCTTCCCATGGGGCTCTCATCAGGCAGTCACCAAGCACCACCTTTCTCCGTAGCCCTCACTGGCTGGGCAGCGAGGAAACCATGAATCAGTGTACAGGCCCCCATGGTCCCCTATCCCTACGTGGTAAGCAGCTGCTGTTTTTCAGGGTATGCTCAGCTGAGTGACTGCTGCACAGCTTCAGTATTAGCACTCTTTCTACTTTCTATACTATGTCAGGCATTGGCTCTGACAGGACCAGGCGCGCCAGTACAGTTCAGCTGTACCATCAAGGGCTGGATGGTAAATCTGTATTTCCAATAACTTTGGGTCAGGAACAATACTACCGGAGTTTAAGTTAAAAGGTTCTTGGATTTTCCTGGTGGAAATGTCATTTCAGTTTGTTTTCTGCTTTCTGAGAGTTACATTAAAAGCACCTGAGGTTCTCCTGGAATCTGTTTACCTGTGCGAATGTCATGGTTAACCCCTTCTACTGAGATGATAGCATTGGGAATTCCCTTTCCTTGTCTGTCTTGCACGATCCCTTTGATGCCGCGATGAACCTATTAAAAAGGAAAGATGCCTGATGAGAACAAAGGATGCAACTCTCAAAACTCTCTTACAGGCAAGGGAAATCTCCCCTCGGGAGACAATCACATTTTTCAAACGAGATTAAACATTTCCTTTTCTTTCCACCAAGCTGAGGGATGGTTACCGTGTCCTGATTTAAATGAGGGTGTAATTGAGCCTTTAAGGCTGATTCAGACTCTCTCCTCCCAGTTCTGGCCAGTGTGTAACCTTTCATTTTAATCTCTTCTGGTTTTAGGAAGTGAGGGAGTCTCCATAAAACAAAGGAAAGCAAATGCGAGGGGGTGTTTGATTACATTATTTGTATCATCAGAGTGGGAGGTGAGGGCCATCCTGACAAATCAGGTGGAAAGATGCCGCCTATTGGCTGAGTGTGGTAATACAGTATTGGCCATTAGAGCTGCCACCGTATTGTGCATTATGACATAAATCATTTTTACCCAATAATCTAAGCAAAACTGTCTGGTAGGTTTTGCTTCTATTACAGTCTCTGCAAAAATTACCCACAGAGCTTTGTGACTGCTTCCTCTGTGGGTTTTTTCATAAGAAAGTACAATCATAGTTTTGATTATGCAAAATTATGCAGGTTGTATCCTACCCCAATCAACCGCCACTGTCGGGAATGCCTCAAAACAGTGCAGGCATGGGAAATGGGCAGTATTCAAAGAGCCATGCTGGTTTACCTACCAAATTAGCTTTCTGTATTGTCCTGTCTATGACTTAATGCTTCAAGCTGCATCACTATTCTCTCTTACTAATTATCTTAAGGTTGCATGGTGTCATGTTATTTCATCAGAGTTGTGCAATGTTTACATTTTGTATGTTATTAATATATTAATATACTAGCAAAAACTGCTCGGTCTTTCTTGGATTGTCTATAACAGCTATAAGTTTTAAAATTTGAGCAAAAATGAAAATGTTAGGTATTATTTTATTTTGTTAAGCAATTTACAGTAAGGGAACCTCTCCATACAGTGACTCTCATTGCCCGTCTCTAGAGAGTACTAAATAACTTTGAAAGAACCCCTGGGGCACTGCACTATTCACCCTGACTGGTTACTCTTACTCTCTCTTTCCTGGCTTTGCACAAGTTCACAAGCCATAACCATGGTGTAGCCACTGGTGGGTTGGGTAGGCTAGGGCCCACCTACTTAAGCTGAATTTTAAAAGCTTGACACACGCATTAATTATGAGATGCACAAATATTTATTTATTTATTTAGAACTTTATATACCGGCATTAGTATGCAAACATCATGCCGGTTTACATCATAACTAACAGACTGAAAATACAATTAACAGGGCAGGGTAAAACAGGGCGCATGAATACAAGTGCAGACAGTAAGGAGGAAGAGAGAAAACATCAACTTTGAACTTTGAAATATGTCAGGCTTGCATGTGTGCCGCAGCGTGCACATCTCGGAAATTTTCAAAAATGGGCGGGGCTTGGGCATTTTGGGGCATGAAGCTGAGATGTGGGCGTGTCTTGGGCATAAAGCTGAGATGTGGGCGGAGCTTGGGCATTTCGGGGCATGAAGCTGAGATGTGCGTGTAAAATACTTACGCACTCCAGCACGCGCCAGTCCCCCCTGCCATGTAATCTTACTTCTGCTATGGATCCCATGTAAGCTATAAAATAAAGATAAATAGGCAGATTGGTGGGGTTTTAAAGGTCCGGGATAACTGGGGAAGTGAGGGCTATTAAAACAGGGGCATTTGGAAGAACACTCTCTTAACTGGGCAAACTGGGGATGAACTGTTAAAACTGGAAATGGCGTCAGTGCATGCTCCTTTTAAAATCCCCCAATTTATGTGGGAGAAGTGGCATTTGGGTGCATATGTGTGCAGCCACTTCAAGATAGGCCCACATGTGCACAGAGCCAGGCTATTTTATAACAAGTGCTCAAATATGCATGGAAATTATAAAATAGCCACATACCTGGGGACGGCTGACAAGTGTGCACATGTGCACCCACCTGCTGAGCTCAGGTTTACACATGCAGGACTGACCTACACCAGAGGAAGAGGCCTGCAGAATGGCCACCATGGATCTCATCCCACAGCAGCTGAGAAAGTGGTCTGGCTATTAGGGCCGGTGCAGGGGAATTAGGTACCGTAGGCACCTTCTGCCTTTCGCCCGTCCCCACTTGGTCGCGCCACCCTACCTGGTCACGCCGCCACCCCCATTAGGGGGCCCCCACATGGCTTGAGCCCCCTAATGGTCAGTGCCCTAGGCCTAGTTTGCCTAGAGGTTCCACCGGCCCTGTATGTGTATGTATTAGGGATGTTCAGCAGGGACGGATTCGTCCCATTCGGTATTCATATTTGTCAGGACCCATATCCATTGCATCCGTTCTCGGGGGACCCCGATCCGTTCATTAGTTGCATATTTATTCGTTTCCCCCAAAAAACACATGCAGCATCTTGTGCTCCTACCCTGTGACAGGGGCCGACCAATGGCAACAGTAGCCCCTGTAACATAGTAATTGCAAAGGCTATCGGCGCCATTTTGAATACTGGCAGCCGACAGCCCGAGTGCAGGAGATCGCTCCAGGACCATCAGGGACTTTTGGCAAGTCTTGGGGGGGTCAGGAGGGTGCCGGTTTATTCATTAGTGATACGTTGTATTCATGGGGGTTCACCATACGTTTCGTGACCCCCACGAATACAATGAATATGGCATATACGTTGTGGATTGCCAATATGTTGCAAACGAATGCACACCCCTAGTATGTATGCGTGTGTGTGTGTGAGTGGGAGCCTGTTTGTGCGTATGCATGTGTGGGAGTCTGTGTGTGTATGTATGTGTGAGCAGGAACCTGTGTGTATGTATGCATGTATGTGTGAATGGGAGCCGCTTTGTGTGTATACATGTGTGGAGCTGTGTGTATATGTGTGTGTATGTAGATATATTAGGGTTGCCAATTGCTCCAGATTTTCAGGACAGGTTGATCCAGACCTCATTTCCTACGAGACCATAAAGCAATGGCTACCTCCACATGCTGCGTGGTAATAAAAGTTTACTGCACATGTTTGGCCGTGATGTCATTTCCTTCCTCCCATACACCCCTGGTGCCACAGCACCTACAGAGACTGGTAAGGCACAACGTATAGTTGAAACTGAAGTATTTTTATTATAATTGTGTTTATATCATATTTTATTACAATTAGTTTCTAAACCACACAATTAAAAAACAGATTACATGGTAGCTTTTATTTCAAATACGTTTCATTTCTAAAAAAAAAGATGCAAGAACTTCTATCCTTGTAAAAAGAGAATTCGAAGCTGTGATTTGTTTTCTATTCACATCTTTTGCAACAAACCAAAGTGTGTAAGACACAAACAGTCAAATTATAATATTTTGTAACAAAATCTGAGAATTGTTAGGTTTATTATCACATAAAATATACATTATTTATAAAGAAAGGCCCAGCATGCATTGTTTTGTTTTTAGTAACAGAAGGTCAAAGCATGGAGGTCAAAGCATGGAGCTGCTCATAGATGTTGTTAATCGTGTTTATATCATTTTTTTTACTAAATATAGTTTCAAAATACGCATACACAGATTACAAATGTTACGCTTGGGCTGAGTTCAGGGGTAGTGAACACCACCCAAAGGGGTGGCTCCAGGTGGAGAGAGACAGGGATGGCTGGAAACCGTGGCTGGGTCAGGGCAGACAGCAAGAAGCAGTGTCTGGGTCTAGGCTGGGTCAGGGCAGGCGGCAGAGCAAGGCAGGTCAGAAGGCCCGTAGGCCACACACCGTGAGCGGGGCAAGGCAGGTCAGAAGGCCCGTAGGCCACACACCGTGAGCGGGGCAAGGCAGGCCAGAAGGCCCGTAGGCCACACCCACACAGAAGGCCCGTAGGCCACACACCTGTAAGCAGGGCAAGGCAGGTCAGAAGGCCCGTAGGCCACACACACACACAGAAGGCCCGTAGGCCACACACCGTAAGCGGGGCAAGGCAGGTCAGTAGGCCCGTAGGCCACACACACACACAGAAGGCCCGTAGACCACACACCGTAAGCGGGGCAAGGCAGGTCAGTAGGCCCGTAGGCCACACACACACAGAAGGCCCGTAGGCCACACACAGTAAGCAGGGCAGAGAGCCCGTAGGCCAAACACACACAGACAATAGAGCAGAGGGCCCGTAGGACCGCATGCACAGTAAGCAAGGCAGGGCAGGGCAGAAGGTCCGAAGACCATACACAGCACAAGGTAGAAGGCCCGAAGGCCGGGCAAGGCAAGACAAGACAAGGTAGAAGGCCCGAAGGCCGCGCAAGGCAAGGCAAGGCAAGACCGAAGGCCCGAAGGCCACCAAGACTAGGCTAGACAAGACAAGACAGAAGGCCCGAAGGCCACCAAGACTAGGCTAGACAAGACAAGACAGAAGGCCCGAAGGCCGCGCAAGGCAAGGCAAGACAGAAGGCCCGAAGGCCGCGCAAGGCAAGGCAAGACAGAAGGCCCGAAGGCCGCGCAAGGCAAGGCAAGACAGAAGGCCCGAAGGCCGCGCAAGGCAAGGCAAGACAGAAGGCCCGAAGGCCGCGCAAGGCAAGGCAAGACAGAAGGCCCGAAGGCCGCGCAAGGCAAGGCAAGACAGAAGGCCCGAAGGCCGCGCAAGGCAAGGCAAGACAGAAGGCCCGAAGGCCGCGCAAGGCAAGGCAAGACAGAAGGCCCGAAGGCCGCGCAAGGCAAGGCAAGACAGAAGGCCCGAAGGCCGCGCAAGGCAAGGCAAGACAGAAGGCCCGAAGGCCGCGCAAGGCAAGGCAAGACAGAAGGCCCGAAGGCCGCGCAAGGCAAGGCAAGACAGAAGGCCCGAAGGCCGCGCAAGGCAAGGCAGAAGGCCCAAAGGCCACACAAGGCAAGGCAAGACAGAAGGCCCGAAGGCCACGCAAGGCAAGGCAAGACAGAAGGCCCGAAGGCAGGGCAAGGCAAGACAAGGTAGAAGGCCCGAAGGCCACGCAAGGCAGGCTAGAGCAGGGAGCCCAGGTGAGCTCGATGCCGAAGCACCGAGGCAACTGTCAGGCAGGGTTATAAGGGCACACCCAGAGCATAGAGTGGACAGAGGAGATGGACTGGGCCTGTCAGGAAAGCCAGCTCTAGAGGGACCCCTGGTGGTGAGGCGGTTGCACAGCAGCCACAGCCGTAACAACAAAAAGCAAAAACTGCTTATGGAATTCTATTCATAGTCCCATTATTTCAAAATACATCTCAGATCATTTCAAACATTTACAACAGTTTTCATTTCTGCAAAAAGGTACAAGATCATCACTGAGCTGTTCTAATATATGAGATGTACTCTCTTTTACAGATTATGCAGTTGATAAGCCTCATTTAATCTATATCGACGTTGGGCCTAACCAGTTGGTTTAGAGCTGTCTGGGGGTCCTCTGCATTTTTGAGAGACTTGATCAGATCCATAAAGCCCCAATATCTCCATCTTATACCCTGCCAACACCAATACACTTATGACACGCTCAAGACACAGTCTATCGCAAACACTTCTTAGTTTGACTTTCCACATGCCAGCCCCTCGTGAAAAGTCTGCCCTGGTGTTTCCTAGATACACGCCTCACAGTCGTCATGTAAGACCCCTTGCCAACATTTCTTTATAATGTAGTGCACTGTTGATCGTATGAACAAACTGAATACGCTTTTATGATAAAGAGCGTATGCACATGCTGGTTTCCAAAGCCCCAGTTCGTACCATCATCTCATGTTTCCCACATCCTCTGGTCTCGAAACCCAAGTGCGATCTCTGTGTTTACCTTCCACATCTTGCGGTTCATCATTGTGCAAGCGCAAAAACAGCACTCTCATGACACTTTGATCACCAGTGGATCTCCTGCCTCTTTGTTTTCTCCGGTCAGCAAAGATCCATTGGTGAGCTGTAACATAAAATGTTTACAAGATTGAGAAAGCCGTTCTAAAACTAGTTCTCTTTCTGTCATAACACCCACAAATATTTAAAAAACATGCTTTCATCTCTACTACCATGGCTGAACAATCTTCTTCTAGTTTGTTAAAATAATCCATCATCTCAGAATCCGTCACTGCGTGGTACAGTTCCATATCCTTACAATCTATACCGTTGTCGCCATTGTCTATGTCCGCTGCTGGATCTACATTTTCTCTGTCCTCTTCATTAATGAACAACTTTTGCACCAACGGCATCTCCTCTATCTCTGGATCAGTGAGCCCTTCTTCAGCACTAGTAATGCTCCCCAAAGATTCCATCAAAATGAGGATAGCTGGTTGCCCTCTGACTCCGCTTGATGGACAAGATCCCTAAGAACATCACAGAGGGTTTACCACTCCTTGAGAACAATCAGCTTATCCCCTCTTTCTATCACCCTTCTTTCAGGTGTTTCTCACTATGCTTCATCACCACTCATTTATTGGGAATCAAACAAAATTTGCACTAATAGCATCTTGCCTATCTCTGCATTGCCCAGCTCTTCTTTGGCAATGGTAACAGTCTCCAATGAATAAAACACAATTCCTAAAGCAGGATACCCTTTGACTCCGCATCAAGGTCTCTAAAAAAGTAGCAGGGCTTATGCCCTGCCTTGAGAACCAGGGGTTGTCCCCCTCTTTCTATCACCTGTCTTTCAAGAGTTTCTTGGTACGCTTCATTATCAATCATATCTTGGAAGTCGGACAATTTTTACATCAACAGCATCTCATTTACCTCTGCATCAGCCTATCCTTCCTTGGCGCCGGTAATGCTCTCCGGTGAATCATACACAATTCCTACAGCCTGGTATCCTTTTCACTCCACTTTGAGCTTCCTATGGGGCAGATTTTCAAAGGGGCATGCGCATACCACCCTGAAAACCTGCCCCAACCTCCCCCTGCATGCGCCAAGCGTGTCAGGGGCATGTCGCAGTGGTGCATCATTCGGGGGCGGGGCCACGGGCATGGTTCTGGTCCAGGGGCATTTCACGGGTGTGGCCGAGGAATCCGACACCGCTCCTGGGCCGGGGAATCGTTTGCCAGCTGGCCGGCCGGCACGAGTTACGCCTGCCTCAGGCAGGCGTAACTTTTCTAACAAAGGTGGGGGGAGTTAGATAGGGTTGGGGGGGTGGGTTAGGTAGGGGAAGGGAGGGGAAGGTGCGGGGGAGTAGAGGGAACGGAGGCAGGCTGCGATTTTGGGCAGCCTTGCGCGCGCCGACCCCAGATTTTAAAGGATACGCACGGCTACGTGTGATTCTATTAAAATCCGGCGTACTTTTGTTTGCGCCTGGTGCGTGAACAAAAGTACGCGCAGGCGTACTTTTATAATATCTACCCCTTTGTGTGTAGTGTAATCACATTTTTAGAGACCTTGATGCGGAGTCAAAGGGTATCCTGCTTTAGGAATTGTGTTTTATTCATTGGAGACTGTTACCAATGCCAAAGAAGAGCTGGGCAATGCAGAGATAGGCAAGATGCTATTAGTGCAAAATTTGTTTGATTCCCATCCATGAAACCATCCAGCCACCCAACAGACAACATACCTACCAAACTACTGCTACTCATCCCTAACACAATCTCCAGACCCCTGGCCAACATCATAAACTGCTGCTTATCCCAAGAATTGTACCCAGACAGTCTAAAAAACGCTTCTCTTAAACCCCTCCTTAAGAAACATAATTTAGACCCTAGCGAACTTGCTAATTTCCACCCCATCTCGAATCTACCTTTCTTAGCCAAACTTACAGAGAAATTGGTTAATATCCAGCTCTCAGAATATTTAGAAGATCACAATATACTTTACCTTTCCCAATATGGTTTCCGCAAATCACGCAACACAGAAACCCTGATCATCTCTCTAACATTAAGGTCAAGATCAACAATAAAGAATCTCCGTGGACTAATTCCTCTCTGGGCGTACCCCAAGGATCCTCCCTGTCCCCCACCCTTTTCAATATCTACCTCCTCCCCCTTTGCCAAATGTTAACAAGTCTCAACCTTATTCACTACATTTACGCAGACGATGTTCAGATTCTGATTCCAATAACAGAATCCATTAACAAATCCCTCTCGCTCTGGAACAACTGCCTACAATCTATCACCAGTCTCCTCAACAGTCTAAATTTGGTCCTCAATGCCGCTAAGACCGAACTCCTCCTCATTTCCTCCAACCAAGACAACCTCCTGCCTCAGACCCACCACAACCACTCCCTCACCCACACTCAGGTTAGAGATCTTGGGGTAATACTCGACAACCGCCTTAATCTAAAGAATATGATCAACACCATAACCAAAGACTGCTTCCACAGACTACAGATATTAAAAAGACTCAAACCTCTCCTATATTTCCACGACTTTAGGACACTTCTTCAATCCCTGATATTTGCCAAAATAGACTACTACAGCGCTCTACTCACAGGCCTACCTAACTCAACCACCAAGCCATTACAGATGATACAGAACGCCGCGGCCAGAATTTTGACCAGCACCAACCGGAGAGATCATATCACGCCCATCCTCCGAAACCTACACTGGTTACCAGTCATCTACAGAGTCCTACTCAAATCACTAACTTTAATACACAAATCCATCCATAATCACCTCCATCTTGATCTTGAAATCCCTTTCAAACTCCATACCTCCAACAGACCAATGAGAGAAATCTACAAAGGTACGCTTCAAGCCCCTCCAACTAAAGCCACGCGCCTCATCTCAACCAGGGACCGAGCTTTTTCGACAGCAGGCCCAGCCATCTGGAACAACCTCCCCGCAGAACTCAGGCTGGAACCTTGCCTACTAACATTTAAGAAAAAACTCAAAACTTGCCTGTTCCGCCAAGCCTTCCCGGATCCCTCGGACACACATTAGATGATTCTGCTCAAGAGCAATGAAAACTCGCTACTCCTCTAAATACCGCATTCGCACAATTTCGTCTTCAAATAAGTGGACTAACACTAGACTGGATTATGTTATGTCTCTCTTGTATTTTATTTAATTTAATACCCTCTTCAGGCTTTTTCTTCCAGCTGCCTAAGCTTCCAAGTTTACAGTCCTCGTTAAATGTAACTTCTGTTTCTTGATAATAAAAAATGTTGTTCCTTCTGTTATCTACCCCTGTTCGATGTAAACCGATCTGATATGGTATTTAACCATGAAGGTAGGTATAGAAAAAAAAAAAAAAAAAGCTAAATAAATAAATAAATAAATAGTGGGGCTTATGCCTTGCCTTGAGAATCTGGGTTGGTCCCTCTATTTCTATCATCTGTCTTTCAGGAGTTTTGTAGGGGTCCATTTTTTCAATGGGGCTATGAAACAGCCTTTTTAAAAAACACTTGTCGGGAATTCTGCTTATATGGCTGCTGCCGCCTGTCATCTTTTCCTACGTATGCTGTGTGGGTGTGCCTCTGCCTTGCCCCCACTCTCAACCTGGACATGTTCAGATTTGTTGGCCCCATTCCTATCCATTCCTACATCATAAGAAAATAAGGTGCTCTCGGTCTGTCTAGGATGATCACTTTGTAGTCTTGTATTGGCAACATTTACTCTCTATGCGTGCAGTGGCCCAAAAATAAATTGCAGGAAGACCTTGTGAGACTGGAAAATTGGGCATCCAAATGGCAGATGAAATGGCAGACCTTGTGAGACTGGAAAATTGGGCATCCAAATGGCAGATGAAATTTAATGTGGAAAAGTGCAAGGTGATGCATATAGGGAAAAATAACCCATGCTATAATTACACGATGTTGGGTTCCATATTAGGTGCTACAACCCAAGAAAGAGATCTAGGTGTCATAGTGGATAACACATTGAAATCGTCGGTTCAGTGTGCTGCGGCAGTCAAAAAAGCAAACAGAATGTTGGGAATTATTAGAAAAGGAATGATGAATAAAACGGAAAATGTCATAATGCCTCTGTATCGCTCCATGGTGAGACCGCACCTTGAATACTGTGTACAATTCTGGTCGCCGCATCTCAAAAAAGATATAATTGCGATGGAGAAGGTACAGAGAAGGGCTACCAAAATGATAAGGGGAATGGAACAACTCCCCTATGAGGAAAGACTAAAGAGATTAGGACTTTTCAGCTTGGAGAAGAGACGACTGAGGGGGGATATGATAGAGGTGTTTAAAATCATGAGAGGTCTAGAACGGGTAGATGTGAATCGGTTATTTACTCTTTCAGATAGTAGAAGGACTAGGGGACACTCCATGAAGTTAGCATGGGGCACATTTAAAACTAATCGGAGAAAGTTCTTTTTTACTCAACGCACAATTAAACTCTGGAATTTGTTGCCAGAGAATGTGGTTCGTGCAGGTAGTATAGCTGTGTTTAAAAAAGGATTGGATAAGTTCTTGGAGGAGAAGTCCATTACCTGCTATTAGGTTCACTTAGAGAATAGCCACTGCCATTAGCAATGGTTACATGGAATAGACTTAGTTTTTGGGTACTTGCCAGGTTCCTATGGCCTGGATTGGCCACTGTTGGAAACAGGATGCTGGGCTTGATGGACCCTTGGTCTGACCCAGTATGGCATTTTCTTATGTTCTTCTTATGTTCTTAAGTACATATCATAATCTAAAGTCACAGAAAATGTTATTTGTAAAAACACTCAGCTGTTTTACAAAAAGAACTGCCACCGCAGCCCAGGCTTGAACCAGCATCTTTAGAGTGGAAATCTAATGCTCTTGCATATTCCTCAAAAGAACTTGAGATCGGCTAACAAAGGACTTTTAACAGTACAGACAATCAAATCTGCAAGGCTTAGCCAAGTTAGGGAGCGTATAATATCAATAGCGGGAACAAAAGAGTGGAACACATTACCAACTCAACTGAGATTAGTAGCGGACAAAAAAAAATTCAAGGCAGAACTGAAAACATGGTTGTTTAAATGTGCCTATACTGAGTTTGAGCGCTAGACACTCATGGGCTTAACTTTTTCTTTTAATTAATGTTAATCTACATTTTAGTAAAATATTAGAAGTTTTTAGTTATTCTTAATATTTGTTTTTTAAGGAACTTTAATGTAATATGTTTTAAGTACTATAGTATTATGATGTTATTTTAACAGCTAACATTATTTCTGTGCATCATCTTTTTATTAATGTTAGCTGTTATCTCTTTTAGTAATTTAATGTATTTTCTCTGTCAATACAATTATACACAGTTGTGAAGGCCTTGCCGATGTGACGGTATAGAAAAACAATAAACTATAAAATATCTGAGCTATCACAGTTTTAGCAAGAGGTGTAAGACCTTTACAACTGTTGAAATACTTTTCTTTCTGCATGTCTCAGGGTTTTGGTGTGTGTCCGTTATTGTTGCCTGGTCACAATACAGCCTGACAAGTTGGTACTCAAGATCACCTTTATTACACAATCCGGAGAGACAAAAAAATATTTTAAAGGTTATAACATAGTAACGCCATCAGCCATAAATTAAATGGAAAAAAAAGATCTCTTTCTATATCTATCTATATTTATATATGTAAATGTATTTCAGTCTTAAACAGCACTGGCCTGTCTAACCAATTTTTAGCTCACAGCACCCAGTATGCAACATTCCTGTACGAATACCAAATTCATCACAGGACACAGACTTTAGTTCACATGTCATGTTTCCTAAAATGCAAACTGACCCTTTCATGCTATCTCTGCTTTCCAATTGAAACACATTGGGCCGGATTTTAAGAGATACACGAGGGCGTAGATTTGTAGGCGCAACCCAGCGTGCACAAATCTACGCCCAATTTTATAACATGCGCACGCAGCCGTGCGCGTGTTATAAAATCTGGGGTCGGCGCGTGCAAGGGGGTGCACCTAGCATGCGCCGAGCCCTAGGGGAGCCCCAATGGCTTTTCCAGTTCCCTCCGCCCCCCCCCCTACTTTCCCCTATCTAACCCGCCCCCAGCCCTACCTAAATCCCCCTCAGATTTATTTTTTTTAATTTACGCCTGCCTCTGGGCAGGCGTAGGTTGTGCGCGCCAGCAGCAGTGGAGAGGCTTCTGGCCACACTTATGCCCCACCCATTTTTTCAAGTCCTGGGGCTTACACGCGTCGCCGGGCCTATGCAAGATAGGCTCAGTGCACGCAGGAGCAGGTTTTCACAGCTACGCGCGTAACCCTTCGAAAATCCACCCATTATATTTTTATTATTATACAAGTATTTATATAATTCTTTATGACATAAAGCATAAATTGCTTTTAAACAGTGGCCAAACAAAACACATCTTATTTTGCTTAGAACATAGCTTTTTCCCTTAAAAAATCCTGTTAAGAACTTTTATTCTTCTAACTATTATCTCAGGATTATAATAAAGATATTTTTTACAACTTTTTGTACATCTCCGCTTTCCAAAAACCTTGACTAAAATGTGCTGTAACATCACATACACCTTTATTTTCACAAGTTCTCTTATGTTCATGTTGAAACCCAAAATAAAAAATAAATCAGTAAATAAAACATAAGGAGGTGAGTTGAGTTGGGGGAGCAGTACTCTTTCTGGCATCTGGATGGCAAAAAGCAGGGGGGGTCATGTGGTGGGTTTCCATCGTAACTACCCAGAATGCATTTCATTTTCCCAAGCTTCCTCGCACTTGCTATGATGGCTGCTCATGTAGGTCTGAGAGCTGATCTCTTTTTTTTCTTTTTTTTTTTCACAGCTAACAAAATGTTTCACTTACTTTTAAAACCAATGCTGCTTTTAAAAGATATCTTTTCTCTGTGTGCTTGTGCCCAGCCTACTGGCTCCTATTCCATCTGTCCCTAAATAATGCAGAGCTCCAGTGTAAGGAGGAGGGGGTTCTGGAATGAATTATCAAAGCAGCTCTGCTGTTAAAACAGCCTCTTTGCTCATACAAAAATAACCTGGTTTATACTCATTTTCAGAATTATACAACTACTCAAAAACTATAATCGTGGCGCACACATGGAGACACTGATTTTATAACACGCCACGTGGGGGCCACGCGCACATGCGCACCAGATTTTATCATCCGTGCGGGCAGCACACGCAAGAAGGGGGGAACGTCCACAATTTTCGTGCGGCGACGCATTTCAGCCTTCCCCAGTTCCCTCCCAGTCCACTCCAAATAATCTGTGGACTGGGAGGGAACTTCCCTGCCCCCTACCTAACCTCCCTTCCCCTTCCCGTACCCTCTCCTCACCACCCCCTAAACCCTTTCTCCTACCTTTTTATTTTTTTTAATTTGTTGCTTACATTGGAGCAGAAGCAACTCTCGCACGCCAGCAGTCCCTTCCCCAGCACGGCGGAAAATGTCCACTGTACAGGCCACCTCCAGCCCCTCTCCGCCCCCCAGACCATCCCTTTCCTCTGGCCTGGCACTTCTGCGCATAACAGGAGTTACGTGCATGGCCAGGCCCCTTTGAAAATGCACGCGGTGTGCGCAAGGCCCAACCACGCACGTAACCCCCGTTTTTTACGCGTGCAAGCGATTTAAAATCTGCCCAAAAATGAGGACAGGGTCCAGCTCTGAGGAAAAAAAAATGCATTTCACTTTCTCACACTGCTGTTGGTGCTAACTGCAGCGAGTATGGGGGAAGGGGGTGAGGAGTCGCTTTTCTCTCTGCTAAAGAATTATCTTTTCTGCTGAAATGTAATTTACAATCGGAAATGAGAGATTTTATTTAAAAACTGGTCTTTTCTCTCTTTTTTTCAAACAGCACTGTATTTGTATTATTATTTAAACATCTTTAAACATGGCCGGCGCCATGTTTAAAGATGGCGCCGGCCATCCAGTGCTCCTACTATGTGACAGGGGCCGGCCAATGGCACCGATACCCTGTCACATGGTAAGGGCCATCGGCGCCATTTTTATTAACGCGGCCAATGGCCCGAGAGCGGGAGATCGCTCCCCGCGCCCCCACTGGACCACCAGGTAATTTTAAAATCTTTTTTGGGGGTTCGGGAGGGTTTTTTGATTATCGGATTGGGCGCAGCCGATAATCAAAAATCCAATTGGGCCGGGCGATAAAAATTTTAAGATTTGGATCGGAACCGGAACCGGAACCGATCAGATTCCAGTTCCGATTCACATCTCTACTTTTTATTCTTCTTTCAGTCATGATTCCACTCACCTGAAATCTGGGGCTTAGTGCAGGGCCAAAGAGACCACACTCTCTTTCTGCACAACTTCTTTGTACCACTATTTCTTTTTTTTCTTCTGTATAAATGTAAAAAAAAGAAATAAATCTGCTTTTACAGCACTAACTTCTCTAAGTATGAGCCCTAAGTCCAGGCAAAACTTGCCTTCTTTGCCTGCTGTGAATCTAATCCTGACTTCTCGCCAGGCCCCACAGACCATTCTCTGTTTAAAGGCAAGTCCTCTTTTTTCTTTTTCTCTTCTGTGCTTTTCTTTCAGCCTGCAAGCTTTAAAGTTTCAGTGCTCTGCAGCCCTAGCAACACTTTCCTTCTGTCCCAACTTGTTCCTTAGGCAAGGTTACACAAACCTTTTTTTTTCTTTTCTGCTTTACTTCTGTGCTTTTGTGCAAACTCCAAACCTCTTGATAGGCCATACACAGAACAAACTTTCTTTCACAGTCTCCTCCGGAGGCATGTCTTCAAGTCCCACTGTTGATACCATATGTGAGGATGACTGAGCACAATCTTGTGGGCTAGAACAGGAACCATGCTGACTCCAGTCTTTTCTCATGCAATTTTAACTTTTATTAACATAAATAATAAAAATTATTAACAATAACTGCCTAACTTTGCAATACTCTTACAACACAACTTCTGAGAAAGGGTCAAGAGCTCCTAATCCAGGAGATGTGGGGGGCCTCCTGAACCCAGTGTTATAGATCTGCTAGGGAGTTAGCAATCTGTTATAAATCTGTGAGCTCCTGAAGAGGGAGGAGTCAGAAATCTTGTAGTGTCTCAGATATCGTCTTGCTAAGGAGTAGCAATCTGTAATGAATCTGATATAGTAATGGATGGATCCCTGGGCCAGTGGCAGATGACCTTCATGTGCTGGTCGATTCTCACTCATTCCTTCTACTCATGGAAACAATTGTCCAAGCATAAGGATTGAGATGGATTTTAGCTGTTCACTTTCATATTTCACCACTTTTTGAGTATTTGAATCTGTTGATGGTGGTAGATATGTTTGAAGTCCTATAATTTCAGCTCCATATATGTAATCTATTTCAATTATGCCAAGTACACTTTCGGTTCTATGAAGAAAATGGCAGAGGCTGGTGACTCTCTTCTCTGTTCTATAAAGATGATGATAAGATTTAATGACTCTTCTCTGCTCTATGAAGACACTAGTGAAGGATGGTTACACTCTTCCTTGCTCTATATAGGCAATGGCAGAGGCTGGTGACTCTCTTCTCCATTCTATAAAGATGGTGGTAAGAGTTAATGACTCATCTCTGCTCTATGAATACACTAGTGAAGGATGGTTACACTCTTCCTTGCTCTATAAAGGCAATGGCAGAGGCTGGTGACTCTCTTCTCTGTCTATAAAGATGGTGGTAAGATTTAATGACTCTTCTCTGCTCTATGAAGACACTAGTGAAGGATGGTTACTCTCTTCCTTGCTCTATATAGGCAATAGCAGAGGCTGGTGACTCTCTTCTCTGTTCTATAAAGATGGTGGTAAGAGTTAATGACTCATCTCTGCTCTATGAATACACTAGTGAAAGATCCTTTCACTCTTCCTTGCTCTGTAAAGGCAATGGCGGAGGCTGGTGACTCTCTTCTCTGTTCTTTAAAGATGGTGGAAAGATTTAATGACTCTTCTCTGCTCTATGAAGACACTAGTGAAGGATGATTACACTCTTCCTTGCTCTATAAAGGCAATGGTGGAGGTTATTGACTCTTAACTGCTTTATAGAGATGATAGAGGATGATAACTCTTAGAGATGTGAATCGGAACCGGAATCGGTTCAGTTCCTGTTCCGATTCAAATCTTATAATTTCTATTGTCTGGCCCAATTGGTTTTTTGTTTATCGGCTGCACCCGATCCGATAAACAAAAAACCCACCCCAACCCTTTAAAACTGACCCCTTAGCCTCCCCTACCCTCTCGACCCCCCCCCCCAAAAAACATTTTAAAATTACCTGGTGGTCCAGTGGGGGCGCGCGGAGCAATCTCCCGCTCTTGGGCCGTCGGCTGCGCTAATAAAAATGGCACCGATGGCCCTTTGCCCTTACCATGTGACAGGGTATCCGTGCCATTGGCCGGCCCCTGTCACATGGTAGGAGCACTGGATGGCTGGCACCATCTTTAAAAATGGCATGGCCATCCAGTGCTCCTACCATGTGACAGGGGCCGGCCAATGGCATGGATACCCTGTCACATGGTAAGGGCAAAGGGCCATCGGCGCCATTTTTATTAGTGGCAGCCGACAGCCCGAGAGTGGGAGATCGCTCCCGGCGCCCCCACTGGACCACCAGGTAATTTTAAAACATTTTTGGGGGGGTCGGGAAGGTGGGGGAGGCTAAGGGGTCAGTTTTAAAGGGTCGGGGTGGGTTTAGGGGTTGTTTTGGTGTGCCGGTTTTCCCACCCTCCCCCCAAATAACTCCCGTTAGTGGACACAAACCCGCTTAATGATTTTTCACGATAAAGCGGGGGAATTTCTATTGTATCGCACTCTTTAATGATTTTTGACGATTTAAAAAATAGCGGACGATATTTTAAATCGTCAAAAAATGATTCACATCCCTAATAACTCTACCCTGCTCTGTAAAGACAATGGTGGTATGTAGGGGGAGGAAGTGATTCTCTTCTCCATTCTATGAAGACAATTCTAGAGATTGGTGACTATTCAGTATCATCACGCGGCTGGCCCTCGCCTCCTCTGCCTCCACCGCAATCGGCGGCGAACCATCGGGGTCAGTGGAGACCCGCCTCGACCAGCCGCCCCTCCGTGCAGGACCCTGACGCCCTCGAAGCCCGCCCCGAGGCCCGCCCACTGCCGACAACAGCAAAAGCGCCGGTAGGCAGTTAAAAAGCCCCTACCTAGGCGCCGGCCCCTTAGTGCGCCCCTTTGTGCTGCCCCACAGTGCTGCCCTTCCCGCTCCCGTTTGCTCCCCCCACTTCCTAGCCACCGAACCCCTTCCAACCCCCCAGCACTGCCCCCCTCTTGCGTCCTCTTCCAACATCTCCTTAGACATCCTCCTGAGCTCCCACCCCTTGAACATTTCCCTACCCTCCCGTCAACCTCACCACCCTCCCAGCTCAGCTCCCCCGACCCTTTGCACTACACACCCAAGCCAACGACCCCAGCCACCCCCTCATAGCCACACCATGCACACCCACACCTACCTACCACCACCCCTCTGCAATTGCCCCCGGTCCACCAGACATCTCACCCCACCATACCCCAGACGCCTCACCCCCATCCCCACCACATCCCACTCACCACCCTCTCAATAATATCTTTGCTACTCATCAATGCACATGAATCTACCACCAAAAAAATCCCTATTCTTCATGACCTCCTGACAGACAATCACCCAGATTTCCTATGCATCACCGAAACATGGCTCAAAAAATCTGACACAGCGCTAATCAACCAACTGCCACCAATACCCAGACCAAGAAAAAAAGGAGGTGGCCTTCTCCTCTTAGCACACAAAAAGCTCAACCTCACATGCATCCCTATTACCACCTCCCCCCCCCCCTAGAAATGGGCATTTTTAAATCCAAATACCTCCAAATCCTACTTCTATATGCCCCTCCTAATAGCCTAATTCAAAACCTCTCCACCCTCATTGAAACCATCTCCTAACAAATCAACATGGACCTACCAGCCATAATACTGGGAGACTTCAGCCTCCACATGGACACATCCCCTCTACCTCCACAATGCAAACTCCTCCTCGACACCATGAATGCTATGGACTTCAAGCAAATCATTCACTCCCCAATGCAAAAATCAGGACACACCCTTGACTTGATCTTCATCAACAGCAAAATCTCAACCACCAAGAGTCCACCCACCACCACCAGCATTCCTTGGTCGGACCACAAACTCATCCAAACCTCACTACTCTTCAATACCCACCAGCCATCACCTAGCAGCAACTCCAAAAAATACATCCACTTCCCTAAACCGTGCCCCAGCGATGTCATCGCCGAACTCCTCCCCGATGCCCTAACCACTTTGGACCTCAAAGATCCAAATTCTGCCATCAACTCCTGGATCGACATCAACGCTGAAATCGCCAAAACCAAATGCCCCATCATATCCAAATCCATCCCCAATGACAATTCCCACAAAACTCCATGGTATACTCCCAAACTGAAAAATACCAAAATGCCAAAATACCAAAATGCCAAAAAAACCTGGAGAAGAAATCCCACTCCTCCCCACCTCGACAGATACAGAACCCTCCTCTATATTTACAGAACTGACACCGACAAAGCCAAGCATGAATTCTACGTAAAAAAAATTCACCAGCACCAGCACAACCCCAGAGCACTATTTGAATTCGTCGCCAAATTGATGCAACCCAGCCACCTCACCCCTTCTTCAGACAGCAACGCAAAGACCTGCAATGAACTCGCCCGTTTCTTCTCTGAGAAAATCACCAATCTCATATCTCCCAATCTTCACACAAAAGAAGAATCACCAACCCCATCCAGTGAAACATCAACCACCTGGACCATTGCCCATTGCCTCAACCGAAGTAAATAAGTTCATCCAGAAAATCAACCCAGCCTCACACCCCATCAACACAATCCCAGTCAAGACCCTCAAACTCATCCCCGACATCATCGCCAAACCCATCGCAGACATAATCAATACTTCACTTGAACAAGGTATCTTCCCGGAAGCACTGAAATGTGCCATAATTAAACCCATCCTCAAAAAGCCACATCTCAACCCCTCCTACCCCTCCAACTACAGACCAATCTCTAATCTCTCCTTCGTATCCAAGATCATCGAGAAACATGTGAACCTCCAACTATCCGAGCATCTAGAAAATCAAAACATCCTGTACCACAGCCAACACGGCTTCAGAAAATCCCTACGCACCGAGACCCTCCTCCTATCGCTCACAGACACAGCACTGAGAGGCATCAACGCCGGTCATTCTTACCTCCTCATCCTCCTGGACATCTCTGCCACCTTTGACACCATAAACCATGACTTACTCATAACGCGACAGGTGGAGATCGGCCTAAGAGAAAACACCCTCAACTGGTTTCAATCATACCTATCCAACAGATCCTACAAAGTCCACCTCAACAACTGTGAATCAGACCAATACCCACTCCCCCACGGAGTTCCACAAGGATCGTCCCTTTCATCAACCCTGTTCAATATATACATGCTCCCACACTCTGTAAGTTCCTCTCCAGCTTGAACCTCATTTTCTACATCTACGCAGACGATGTCCAGATTCTCCTCCCCATCAAAGAAAGTTTAACCAACGCCATTACACTCTGGGACTCACTCGCCACCCAAATAAAGAATATCCTCTCGCAGATATCCCTCACCCTCAACCACAAAAAAACTGAAATACTATACATATCAAACAAACCCTCCACCAAAACCAACAAAGACCTCTCCTCTCCCCTACCTAACATCTCCCTCGCCAATGAGGTCAGAGATCTCGGCATCACCCTTGACTCAGACCTCAATATGAAAAAACACATCAGCATGACAATCAAAGAGGGCTTCTACAAACTACAAGTCCTCAAAAAGCTCAAACCACTTCTTTTCCCATATGACTACCGCTCCGTGCTACAATCCCTCATACTATCCAAGTTGGACTATTGTAACTCCCTCCTCCTTGGACTTCCTGCCTCCACCTTAAAACCCCTCCAGCTGCTTCAAAATGCAGCAGCCAGATCCCTCACAAACAGCAACCGTTCCTCACACATCACCCCCATACTAAAAGAACTCCACTGGCTCCCCATATCACACCAATCACAATACAAAACCTCACCATACTTCACAAAACCATCAACAACCATAAAATCAAATGGTCCAACAACCCTTCCCAACCACACCACAGCCAGAAAAACCTGTGATCTCAAAACACAGGCCTACTTATCATTCCCCACACTAAACTAGCACACCTCACCTCCACCAGACAACGCACCTTCTCTGTAGCTGGCTCCACCCTCTGGAACAAGCTCCCCTCTCAACTCAGACTGGAACCCTCCATTCACTCATTTAAAAAGAAATTGAAAACATGGCTATTCCTCAATGCCTACCATGGCACAACCTAACCCTCCCCCCCCCCCCCTTCACTACCCACTGCAACGCAAACTGTGCCTCTCGGACCCGCCATTACAATCATTGTACTTTTTGGCATCCAATATTGAGACCCCCCTACCCTCACCATCCGTATCACCCACCGTTATTCTTGTCACATGCTACTCCCGCCACATGTTCTCCCCACAACGCCTATACCACTCTTCTTAAAATTTGCAATCTAAACTTACGTTACATAATATGTATTAGTACCAGTCACAGTTATTGTTAAATGATTTTTGTTAAATGATGTTTGTATATTTTGTATCAATCTCAGTTAATGTTAAAATGTAAAATGGTATGACCCTAGTCGTACTATTCCAGTTGTTGTAATGTAAACCGATGTGATGTATGCCAACGAATGTCGGTATATAAAAGCAAATAAATAAATAAATATCAATAAAGATGACAGTGAAAGTTGATGACTCTTCCCTGTTCTACAAAGATGATAGTGGAGGTCTGTATCCCTCTTCCCTTCTCTGTAAAGAGAGGTTGGATGCTTGTTGCACTTTTTCCTGTCCTGTAAAAATGATGGTAGAGGTTTGCAAATATTTCTTGATTTATAAAGATGAGGGTGAAGACTGGTGACTTTCTTCCCTGTTCAGTAAAGATGAACCTAATTCAACCTATTGGTTGATAACTTATTTCACTGTTGTATAAAGAAAATGCTGGAGATTGGTGACTTTCTTCTCTGTTTTATAGAGATGAGGATGGAGGCTGGTCAGTGGCGTAGCGAGGGGTGGGCAGCCGCCCCGGGCGCCGGGTCTAAGGGGGCGCCAAAAAGCTATTTAAATAAAAAAAGAAATTAGTATTTTAAGCCCAGATGTAAGTGTTGTTGAATACTGGCAGATCGTCTTTTTTTTGTTTTGTTTTGTTATGAGAGATTTATAGTAATGGTAATTCAATTTACTTAGGGGCGCCTGTGCTCTAGCCCAGGGGTCCCCAACCACCGGTCCGCGGACCGGGACCAGGCCGTGGGAGTTTTTTGCCGGTCCGTGGCACCGCCAAGCACCGGCAGGTGTGTCGCGCGCTCCCGGTCTCTCCCGCTGCCGTTGCCGCCGGGCTGTCAGCACGTTCAAGCTCAGTGGGAACGGCAGCGGTGCTAGAAGAAGCTGTGGCACCCGTGGCTGGGCCTTTTCTTCTTCCCGCGCCTGCCCCCCCCCCCTCCCGTGACCCGGAACAGGAAGTGATACGCGGTGCGCGGGAAGGAGAAAGAGCCGTGACGCATGATAAAGTAGCAGTGGCGGCTGCAGCATCGGTCCCCGAGCAATCGAAGCAGCCGGTAATCGAGAAAGGAGTCAGCAGCATGAGCCTCCCGCAGCCGATGGGATTCTTCTTTCTTGGCCTGCGGGGGCTGCAGCAGCTACCATTTGTGCTCCGGGGGAGGAGAGAGGAAGTGAGTGAGAGAAAGAGAGAGAAGCAGCCAGTCAGCCTGTGTGTGATTGACTGGTCAGAGAGCTGAAGTGTGTGTGTATGTGAGAGACAATGAAAGTGATTGCTCAGGGAGATGACTGATGTGTATGTGAGAGTGTGAGACATTAGTCAGGGAGGTGACTGATGTGTGTGTGTGAGAGAGAAAAAGCATGGAAGTGAGAAGTCTGGGTATGTGGGAAAGCATGGGCGTAAGAAGCCTGGTGTTGTGGGGGTGAAAAAAAGCATGGGAGTGAGAAACCTGGGTGAGTGTGCATGCATGAGAGAGAGAGACTGCTTGGTAAGGTGACGGTGTGTGTGAGAGAAAAAGACTGGTGTGTGTGAATGTGAGAGAATGTGATTCAGGGAATGAGAAGCCTGTGCACGTGGAGAGTGAGCATGGAAATGAGAGAGACTGGTGTGTGTGAATGTGAGAGGATGTGATTCAGGGAATGAGAAGCCTGTGCACGTGGAGAGTGAGCATGGAAATGAGAGAGACTGGTGTGTGTGTAACAGAGAGAAAGTGAGTATGGGAATGAGAAGCCTGTGCACGTGAAGAGTGAGCATGGGAGTGAGAAACCTGGGTGTGTGTGAGACACATCATGGGAGGGAGAAGCCTGTATATCTGAAAGAGAACATGGGAGTGAGAGACTGGTGAGTGTGTGTGTGTGTGTGTGTGTGTGTGTGTGTGTGTGAGAGAGAGAGAGAGAGAAAGTGATTATGGGAATGAGAAGCCTGTGCATGTGGAGAGAACAAGCATGGGAGTGAGAGACTGGTGAGTGAGTGTGTGTGTGTCTGTGTGTGTGTGTGTGTGAGAGACAGAGAAAGTGATTATGAGAGTGAGAAGCCCATATATGTAAGTAGAACACGGGAGTGGGAAGCCTGTGTGTGTGTGTATGGCATGAGAGAAACTGTTCAGGAAGGTGACTGGTGTGTGTGTGCCAAAGACTGTTTGGGAGATGATTGGTGTGTGAGAGACAGAAACTGGTCATGGGGGCATGACTGGTATGGTATGTGTGTGAGAGACATGGGCACTAAGGAAGAGGACCATGAGTATAGAGCTTAGCTTCTACTGCTGCTTCTGGTGTGTGCCACGGCTTGCAGGGAAGAGGAGTAGGAGAGCTGCTGGAGGGGGTAAGTAAAGGTGGCTTTTTAAGTTTATTTTTCTTGATTGACTGCCATTTTAATTGTGTGATGTCTGCTTTTTTATTGGTGTTTGGAGAATGTTTAATAGTTTTTATGAGTTTTTAATTGTTGGATGTTATTCTGTTCATAGTTTATGTGCATTACTACAGATCCTTGGGAGTATGTTAAACCAGTAATAGTAATACTATATTTCCTGGCGTGTAGCCAGATGGACTCAGAACGAATGGGTATAGTATGCTCGTGCTAGCAGTTGGAGACGGATCTGACGTCAGCATGGGTATATATACCCCCACAGGAAGCGTAGCAACTTAGTAATTTCTGTCTCCAAAGCAGTTTGGAGAGCCTGCACGCTCGCTGAGTGTGTTTCCAATCTACTTTCTACTTTTTACTTTCTTCTTACTAAATTTCTACTGCAACATCGAGCCCCGCACTCCTGCGGTGATACCCTTGGGGTCCCTCCCCCAGTAGAGTTTCCCGGGGTGATTTCCGTGATCCCCCAGAGGTGTAAGACCTCGGTCCGGTGGCCGAATCGCGGCAGGGACATAGCCCCTGGGCGAGGCTCGGGCGTGGCGAGCGAGGCGCCTCGGTCCCGGCGTGGACGAGGCAGCGGGTGCATATCCTCAAATGCGGCGGTGAAGGTACTTGCCCTCTCCCCCCGCAGCCGGAGACCGCCTGGGTTCCAGCCGGGAAGCGCCAAGGATCAGGTAAGGCGTACATCTCTTACTTTTTGGTCTCCGAGGAACCGAGGATCGGCGGCGTGGCACGCCATGGAGGGCGCCATTTTGTGGGCCTTGTTCAGGTATTGAGCGCCCGTGATAGGTGCATGTCTATGACTAAGCGCATATTATATACTTTATTGTGCGTATATTGCTGACTGCTTATTGCTGAGAGCATATTGAATACCATTTAGCGTGTACTGCTAACCGCTTATTGCTGTTGGTGCATGAGCATATGGTATACTATTGAGCGTGTATTGCTGACTGCTTATTGCTGAGAGCATACTGACTACCATCGAGCGTATATTGCTAACCGCATATTTCTGAGAGCATATTGAATACCATTGAGCGTGTATTGCTAACCGCTTATTGCTGAGAACATATTGAATACCATTGAGCGTATATTGCTAACCGCATATTGCTGAGAGCATATTAAATATCATTGAGCGTATATTGCTGATCACATATTATTGTGCGCCTGTTCTATTAAGCGTATATTGCTGCCGCATATTATTAAGCGCCTGTTCTATTAAGCGTATATTGCTGCCGCATATTATTGTGCTCCTGTTCTATTAAGCGTATATTGCTGCCGCATATTATTGTGCGCCTGTTGTATTAAGCGTATATTTCTGCCGCATATTATTGTGCGCCTGTTCTATTAAGCGTATATTGCTGCCGCATATTATTGTGCGCCTGTTGTGTTAAGCGGATATTGCTGCCGTATATTATTATTGTGCGCCTGTTCTATTAAGCGTATATTGCTGCTGCTTATTATTGTGCGCCTGTTGTGTTAAGCGCATATTGCTGCCGCTTATTATTGAGCGCCTGTTGTGTTAAGCGCATATTACTGCCGCATATTATTATTGAGCGCCTGTTGTGTTAAGCGCATATTGCTGCCGCATATTATTATTGTGCGCCTGTTGTGTTAAGCGCATATTGCTGCCGCATATTATTATTGTGCGCCTGTTGTGTTAAGCGCATATTGCTGCCGCATATTATTATTGAGCGCCTGTTGTGTTAAGCGCATATTGCTGCCGCATATTATTATTGTGCGCCTGTTGTGTTAAGCGCATATTGCTGCCGCTTATTATTGAGCGCCTGTTGTGTTAAGCGCATATTACTGCCGCATATTATTATTGAGCGCCTGTTGTGTTAAGCGCATATTGCTGCCGCATATTATTATTGAGCGCCTGTTGTGTTAAGCGCATATTGCTGCCGCATATTATTATTGTGCGCCTGTTGTGTTAAGCGCATATTGCTGCCGCATATTATTATTGTGCGCCTGTTGTGTTAAGCGCATATTGCTGCTGCATATTATTATTGAGCGCCTGTTGTGTTAAGCGCATATTGCTGCCGCATATTATTATTGTGCGCCTGTTGTGTTAAGCGCATATTGCTGCCGCTTATTATTCAATGGAACAGAAAGCCTCAACATCTTCAGCGGGGGCGCCTCCGGCCTCAGGCATTACAGCCCTCGGCCTCTGCTCTGCATGCCAGCTTAGAGCCACGCACAGTGAAGAGCCTGACTCCCTATGTGCCCAATGTGAGGAGGCCGTGGGACCCTCGGGCCAGGACCCATCTCAGCCACGATTTATTGACAGCTCCCTAGGGGCTACCCCGGATTTGGCGGTCAGTCTCGACCAATCAGGAATCCCGGGGGATCTCGTACCCCGGCGATTAGAGGCTGCTTCCATTTCCTGGGTGGATTTCTTTAAGGGGATTTATGCCTTTGTACAGATGCAAACGGCGTCCCGCCCAGGCCCTGCAGTGCCTGCTGTTCCTGTTGGTCCTGCTGTTTCTGCGGTTCCTGCGGTGGCTGCTACTGCGGCGGCCGCTGTGGCTGCCGCTGCGGTGGCGGCTCCTGCGGATCCTGTTCCTGGAACCTCCCGCCGCTGGACAGTCCAGATCAGTCAGACCAGGAGTTTTCACCGGATGAGTCCGAACTCCCGGACGAGGGGGACCTTCCCCCAGGGATTGAGCCATATAGAACCATGAGGCGGTTCTTCCCTAAGGAGGATCTTTCGGACCTGGTGTCTCAGTGCCTGGCGGAGTTGGATATTTCAGGCCCCAGCACTACGGTACCCTCTGCGCAGAACCCCCTGCTGGAAGGTCTTCGTCTACAGCCCGCCATTTTCCCTTCTTGCAAGCCGCTCAACAACTGATAGATTTAGAATGGGCGGCACCGGCGGCCGCATTCAAAGGGGGTCGGGCCCTGATGGGCATGTACCCACTGGCACCGGCTATCCAGGACCTGCTGGCGTGCCCTCAGGTGGACACCTTGAATTAGCGCTGTGGTCAAGCGCACTACCATTCCGGTTGAAGGGGGGGGCGGCCCTCAAGGAGCCTCATGATCGGCGACTGGACGCCATCCTGAAACAGACCTTTGAGGTGGCAGCTCTATCTTTGCAGATCGCAACTTGCTGCACAGTGGTGACACGTGCCTGTTTGTCACAGGTCAGGAACAATGCTCCAGCAGCAGACATGGAGTCCGCTGTCTCGTTCCTCACGGATGCTGCATCAGACCTGGTCCGAACAACAGCCAAGGGGATCTCATCCTCCGTAGCCGCCAGGAGGCAGCTCTGGATCTGGAAATGGTCGGCCGATGCGCCTTCCAAGACACGCCTCACCAGGTTGCCCTTTAAGGGCTCTTTCCTGTTTGGCAGCGACCTTGATAAACTGGCCAGCACATGGGGCACCTCTCCAGTACCTCGACTGCCGGAAGATCGGTTCAGAAGGAACCAGCGCGCCTTTCCAAGGCCCTCCAGGGGTAGAAGCTCCCAGCGCTTCATTCCCTACAGGAGTCACTACCAGGCACCACGTCCTCAGGCCCGGAATCAGTCCTTTCAGACCAAGCAGCACAAGAGGGGAGCAGGCCCGGGCTCCGGTCCCGGCCGCGCCTCACAATGAGAATCCGCCGATTCATCTGGGGGACGGAGCCATAGGGGGCAGGTTAACCCTCTTCTACCCCAGATGGGTCGAGATTACATCGGACCAGTGGGTCCTCACCATTATCCGAGAGGGGTATTATCTGGACTTTCATCACCTCCCTCCGGACAGGTTTGTGGAATCTTCCTGTCCCACACACAAGAAGGCAGCATTGGAAGCTACCCTGGCGAGGCTCCTGTCCTTGAAAGCCATCATCCCAGTACCTGCATGGGAAGTGAATTCTGGACACTATTCCATTTATTTCATGGTACCCAAGAAAGGGGGCACCTTTCGGCCCGTACTGGACCTCAAGTCAGTCAATCGATACTTAAGGGTCCCGAGGTTTCCATGCGAAACCTCGGGACCCTTAACTCCAAGAGAATTCCTCACGGCCTTAGACTTGTCGGAAGCCTACCTGCATATCCCGATCCATCCGGATCATCAGCGCTACCTCTGCTTCAAGGTTCTAGGACGCCAGTTACGGTGGTGGTTGCAGTCCAACCACACGAGCAGGGGGTCGAAGATGTCCTCCCCCACGTGGACTCTGCTTACCACAGATGCCAGTCTGAGCGGCTGGGGAGCACACTGCGAAGGACTCACCGCTCAAGGACGGTGGAACAGAGAAGAGTCAGCGTGGAACATCAACCGTCTACAGGCTCGGGCAGTCCGATTGGCATGCCTTCGATTTGTTCACAATCAGGTCTATCCTGTAAAGTGCGGCCACGTTTACCCTGCTCCTAAGCCGCGTTTTACTCACTTTCCGGCCGCGTTATCCCTTCCTGCGATCCCGAATCCACTATAACCTACTCCTACCGCGTCCTAAAATCCCCGGCCAACCCCTTCCGCACGCGGCATGGATATTGCATGCAAACAAGCGAATTAGCTATTCCCTAGCATCCCGTAACCCGCGCCCCGACTATCGCTATCTTTCCCTGCAGTTTTGCCGCGCGTTTAACCTGCTAACTTACCGCCTACCCTGACCCCTGCGGTAGAGGCAGGGGTAAGGGTAGGTGGCAAGCTTTCCCCCAGCCCCCGCTCACCTGCCCCGGCCGCGATCATGGGTGCCGGTCTCCGGGGCAGCCCCAGTCCTCTCCCCTCCTCCCGAAGCAAAAAAAAAAAAAAGCGAAAAAACCAAAAGCAAAAAGTAAGTCGCTTCGCCGCTTCACTCTTCCCTCCTCCTGGAGCAGGGCGCGAAAAGCAGCCTTGCTCCAGGAGGAGGGAAGAAGAGACACTAAGCGGCGAAGCGACTTACTTTCTGCTTTTGGTTTTTTCGCTTTTTTTTTTTTTTGCTTTGCCGCTGTCAGAGTGTCTCTTCTCAGGGGAGAAGAGATGACAGCGGCGAAGCAACTTACTTTTGCATCCGATCGGACCCGACAGCGGCGAAGCAAAAAAAAAAAGCGAAAAAACCAAAAGGGAACCCGGACCCGGACCCGACCCGACTTACTTTTCCAGCCGTCCGGCCATCTGAAGATATCGTTGCTCCCCTGCCTCCCCGGGAAGATGGCTGCCAGCACGGGGGAAAGCGGCCCCTGTGCATTCAATTGGCTGCTCAAGACGTGACGTCACGACGTTTGGCGTCACGGCTTTTTTTTTTGCTTCGCCGCTGTCGGGTCCAATCGGATGCAAAAGTAAGTTGCTTCGCCGGATGGCTGCAAAAGTAAGTCGGGTCGGGTCCGTGTCCGGTCGGGTCGGGTCCGGGTTCCCTTTTGGTTTTTTCGCTTTTTTTTTTCCTTCACCGCTGTCGGGTCCGATCGGATGCAAAAGTAAGTTGCTTCGCTGCTGTCATCTCTCTCCCCTCCTCCCGGAGCAAGGCTGCTTTTCGCGCCCTGCTTCGGGAGGAGGGGAGGGGGGACTGGCAGTCCCGACTTCCTGGTATCTGTCATTTCAAATGACATTTGAAATGACAGATACCAGCTTGGCGTGAAGCGTTAGGCCCGCGCACCCAGGATACTGTATAGGCGCTCTATCCAGTAAAATGGGTTGCGCGGGCCTAAGGCTTCACGGACGCGGTTTACATTTACATAAAATTAGTGTTCAGGATCGAGCGGTAGGTGAGCTGCACTGTGTGTGCGGCAACCGCGGGTGCCCTGGGCACTATCGCAGCTCTTCCTACCGCTCGGTACTGGATAGACCTGAGACTGAAGAACAGAGCAGTCAGAGTGATGTCCGACAACGCCACCACGGTGGCCTACATCAACCGTCAGGGCGGAACCAGAAGCCGACAAGTATCTCTGGAGATCGCCCCACTGATGGCTTGGGCAGAGGCGAATCTTCAGGACATCTCCGCCGTCCACATTGCCGGGAAGGACAACACCACGGCAGACTTCCTCAGCAGAGAAAGCCTAAATCCGGGAGAGTGGCAGCTGTCAATCACAGCCTTCCAGATGATTGTGGATCACTGGGGGATTCCGGACATGGATTTACTGGCGGACAAGTCCAATGCTCAAGTACCCAGATACTTCAGCCGCAAGCGCGATCCGTTCTCACACGGAATCTATGCCCTGGTTCAGCCATGGCCTCCAGGGACTCTGCTATACGCCTTTCCTCCGTGGCCTCTGCTGGGCGCCCTCATCCACAAGATTCAGAAACACCGGGGCCTAGTTCTTCTAGTGGCACCAAACTGGCCAAGAAGACCCTGGTACGCGGACATGAGAAGACTACTGGCAGGGGAGCCTCTTCCCCTGCCTCCTCTCCGGGACCTTCTACGTCAAGGTCCCATCCTTCACGAGGATCCAGCTCAATTCTCTCTTACGGTCTGGCCATTGAGAGGGCTAGACTAAAGAAAAGAGGTTACTCGGAGCCCGTGATAGATACACTCCTCCGAGCTCGCACGTTTTCCACATCCCTCACCTACGTAAGGATCTGGAGAGTATTTGAAGCATGGTGCGACACTCATGGCACCAATCCACATGCGACCACAATCCCTATTGTGCTGGATTTCCTGCAAGATGGACTTCAGAAAGGTCTCTCCCTCAGCTCCATCAAGGTTCAGGTGGCTGCGCTGTCTTGCTACGGTCCCAGGAGGGATGGCAAGACCATTGCCAAGCACCCAGATGTTTCTCGCTTCCTGAAAGGAGTCAAGCATATTCGTCCGCCACTGAAGTGGCCTGTGCCCTTATGGAACCTCAACCTTGTTTTGGATTTCCTCGCGGGATCCACCTTCAGACCCCTTCGGGGCCTGTCTCTCCGTTCTCTAACCTTAAAGATGGTGTTCTTGCTGGCGGTGTGCTCAGCACGCCGCATCTCAGAGCTACAAGCACTGTCTTGCCGTGATCCCTTTCTCAGAATCACTCCTGAGGCTATCCATCTTCGGACGGTTCCCTCCTTTCTACCTAAAGTGGTTTCACAGTTTCATCTTAACCAAACCATATCCTTGCCTACCACGGCGGGTTTGAAGAAATCTGAAGAAGGGCGTTTATTATGCCATCTCGACATTGGCAGATTACTGCCCAGATATCTGGACGTGACACAAGAAGTACGAAAGACGGACCATCTGTTCGTCCTGCATAGCGGAAAGAAACAAGGTGAAGAGGCCTCACGGCCCACCATCGCCCGCTGGATTAAAGAAGTTATCCGAGCAGCTTACGTAGAGGCTGGGAAATCTCCACCTCTACAGGTCAAGGCTCATTCTACCAGAGCACAAGCGGCATCCTGGTCAGAATCCAGGATGCTGTCGCCTGCAGAAATCTGTAAAGCGGCGACATGGTCCTCCTTCCATACCTTCTCCAGATTCTACCGTCTGGATGTCCAGGCCAGGGAGGACACAGCATTTGCGAGGGCGGTCCTACATGGTCCTCAGGCAGCCTCCCGCCCATGCTGGGAGTAAAGCTTTTGTACATCCCATTCGTTCTGAGTCCATCTAGCTACACGCCAGGAAATGTTGAGATTACTTACCTGATAATCTCCTTTTCCTTAGTGTAGACAGATGGACTCAGCATCCCACCCAGCTGCCTGTGTACATGGGTTTCACCGATTCAAGGTAAGCCATGTCATCTGTTCCATAAGAGCGTACACTCTACCAGGTGTCAACGCCTTCCGGTTGTGAATGCTGGCGGTCTCCAGCTACTATCAATCGGTCAGGGGAATCCTGTTTCACTATTTCACTGAGCGTCAGTACACACATCCATAACAACTTTTGCAAGGAAGATTACTAAGTTGCTACGCTTCCTGTGGGGGTATATATACCCGTGCTGACGTCAGATCCGTCTCCAACTGCTAGCACGAGCATACTATACCCATTTGTTCTGAGTCCATTTGTCTACACTAAGGAAAAGGAGATTATCAGGTAAGTAATCTCAACAATACTTTGGGGGGTACCTGGTCAGCAAGGCTAGGTCTGCTTGTACCCGGTGGCTTGCTGGGATTTGTAGTTCTTGTTTTCTCGGCGATAAGCAGAACCAGGCCTGGCTCCCTCGTACATCGGGAAGTTGCAGTTCCTGGGGTTTGCCGATCTGTTATTGCTTTGTTCATCCGCTCCGACTAGCTCACTGAATAGCTTGCCAGAGTTGACCTCAGAAGGTGTTTATATTTTTGTAATAAAAACCGTGCACTTTCTCTTACAACTACACTTCGTCATTTTGAAACATTTGTTCTGCTCTACATCAGGGTGGTGACTAAATAGCGCGCTTTCCAAGAAAGATCAGTGCAGCAACTTTGGTGCTTTCATCATGTAAATTACCTAGGTAGAAAGAAATATTAGTAGTTATAGTAAATACTGTACAGTATGAATCAGAGCAGGGGCTAAGTTCTTGCATTGACTTGCAATGTTACCATCAATTTTTACGCAAGATGCAAATCATTGATGGAGGGAGGGGGCGCCGAAGAAGTCTCTTGCCCCGGGCGCCAAATTGTCTAGCTACGCCACTGAGGCTGGTTACTGCTGGTAGAGGTTGATGATTCTTCCTTGTTCTATGAAGACGATACTACAGGATATAGGTTCTCTTACCTGTTCTATAAAGATGATGGTGAAGATTATTGATCCTCTTCCCTGCAGTATACCATTGATGGTAGACATTGGTGAATATTTTACTACTTTACAACAATTATGAAGGAGGTTGGTGACTCCTCCTTGCTTAACAAAGATGACAGTGGAAATTATTGACTCTCTTACCTGCTCTATAAAGACAATGAGAGATTCCCGGTTATTCTCCCACTCCTCTGGCAAGTCATTCTCATGAGGGTATTTATCACATCCTACATAGATTGATAGGTCAAAACAGTTTGTATGAAGATAACTGAAGTCATTTATGCCTGTGAAAGAGATAAGAGTGCACAGTAACCTTAGAGTATGCTACAATGTACTACACCATGAGACATCTAATTGACAGATCCATCAAATGGTGCAAAATCAGCATGGCGAGTAAAGTTATCCCATCAAGGTATATTACGTGCAAACAAAACCAACTACTGATAATGCACAGCTTACAAAATTTATGTACAAACTAATATGATTGTATGCATAGTTTTTAGTTCAATCGTTTTATTTTTATTCAGTATAAGAAAATGTTAAGTTTGTATTTCTGATTTATGTTTCTTGAAAATGTTAGAGCCCAGTTTCTCATAGTCTGCATAAGTCACCAAATGTGCAGGAAGTGGGGCCATGGAAATTTATGCTAGAATTTTATAAATGGTATCGCAGGAGCTGCACAACTTATTAAAAAAACTGTGTTTTTCTGCTCCAAAAGTCTGTGTGTATATTTGTAATGTAGGAAAATGCATACATTTTCTAAAATTACACACATTTAATTAATCCATGCATAAAAGATAAAACAGAATGTGCATGTAATAACACAGAGTTATACACAGAGCAGATAATTTATAAAACACCTACTTGTGCACATGCTTACAATCACCATTTCACCAACACCTCTACCAGTTCACTCACATCTCTCCCAGTTCACCTTGACACCCCCCCCCCCCCATCACAGTACAGCTGCAGAAGCCCAAACTAAGAGCCTTGAAGCCACTGGGGGACAGGAAAATGGGAAGATCCAGATTAACCAGGTTTTCTCTAAAATGATCCTGTTCAGTGCACCAGAAACTATGCTCTAGCACTTATTTCAGAGCATAGCAGCTCACTCTTACACCTTCATCTAGGACAGAAAACAGATGCTGAGGCAATCCAGCCTGTCTGTGAAATAGGCTCTGCACCTAATAGAAATGAATTCATGCACGCTCTGCCATGGACGTTAATTGCCACCATAGTAATACACATGCTCATACCCTTATGGATGCAATATAACTGGCTTACGATCCAGGAACACATGTGCAAAGAGACAATCTACTTCAAGCCTATACTCCAGCATTCTATATGGATTGGGCTCAAGACATGCCTGAGAGTGTGCCATTAGTAAGAACATTTAAAAAACTCCCAACCATGAGCAACAATCTTAAAAAAATAAGTTTTTTAGATTATGTTTTTTAAATTATATAGGGAACTAGTATCAGAATTAAAAGTGCTCTTTTCAATACAATCTCCAGGCTCTTGCCCGCAATGGGCTTCAACCAGTATCATGCAGAAGCACTAGGTTTTACATCATTTACTATTTCCCATATAATATTTTTTCATTTTTTACTTTTTTTACATATCCTTATTTTTTTATCTTAATTTTAATTTTAATATCAATTAACAACAACCCATCCAAAAAATTTAGCCTCAACACTGGAGTTCCCCAAGGCTCAGCGCTATCAGCCACTCTATTCAACATATACCGTCTTCCTATATGCCAACTACTAAAAGACAGTGGAATCACCCACTTCCTCTACGCTGACGACATTCAACTTCTAATTCCCATCCAAAACTCAATTGAAGAAACTTACAAAGAAACATCTGCTCTACTTGTTTCAATTAAATATCTTCTAACATCCCTGAAACTCATAATCAACATTGACAAAACGGAAATAATCCTCATAGATAGAAACCCAATCCAACACCATCACTCCAACTCACAGTTGGCAATCAAATGAACCCAATACTCCCTGTCACTCACACCAGAAACCTAGGAATAATTATTGACAAGGAACTTTCATACAAGAGCCATATATCAAACAAAATCAAAGAAGGATATCGCAAACTACTAACCCTAAGACGTCTGAAACCATTTCTTAACCCTTATGACTTCAGAACTGTACTACAGCTACTCATATTCTGAACCATCGACTACTGCAACTCCCTACTGATCAGAATACCATACTCCATAATCAAGCCTCAGCAGCCAGAATTCTGACTGGAACAAAAAGGAATGACCACATAACGCCAATACTGATTTCACTACACTGGCTTCCAATCAAATCCCGAATTGAACACAAATCCATGACTATCATACACAAACTACTACACAATGAACATCAAGGTCAAACTGGTTTAAACATAACCCCCCAGAATCCCCAAAGAAACTTACGTTCAAACAACACAGGCCGCTTAACAGTCCCCCCCATCAGAGATGCTCATTTGATAGCAACCAGGAAAAGAGCATTTTCCATTGCCTGCCCTAAAATATGGAACTCCCTCCTGAAAGATTTGAGAACACAACCTAACCTTAAAACATTCAAAAAGGATCTAAAAACGTGGCTGTTTTACAAAGTCTACATTGACAATCAAGTATCTCAACATCCAAACACCCAACAGAATTACTAACCGAAACCACGCAAAAACAAGTCATCAACCAGCACCAAGCAAACCCTTCTCATTCAAAAATGATTTTATTTCGGACTATAAAAAAAAACCTTAACTTTACATTTATAATATGTATCCTGTTACACCCTTAATTCACATATGCTAAGAGAATACCTTTTGAATCTTGTAAACCGTTGTGATGGCTTCACCGAATGACGGTATATAAAACTCAACAAATAAATAAATAAATAAACTTTTGTGATCCTACTTCCCCATTATTATTTAACTTATCTTTGCTTTGCTTGCCATTCTGATACATTCTAATCCGTCTTATATCTTTAACGCCGTGTCTGGTTAATACAGGGGGTATTGAGAAGTATAAGACGACACTGGCATATGTTACAATTGTACCCAGTATTTAAAGAACAACCACTTATAGCATTTCAGTGAGGGAGCAATATAAAGGACCAAGTAGTTCAGTCCTTTTATACAGAAGTTGAAGTGAGGGGAGATGAACAAGTGGGCATTTTCCATGTTATTCTTGCTCGATGTGTGCACAAGCACACTCTAATACTAATTTACCTCTGGATAAACTAAGATGATTTAAACCTATAGTGAGGACAACATGTCTCTCAGGCAAACTTGTTTATGTAGTGTGGTGTCCCTGTGATTTGTTACAATGAGAAAATTAAAGACCCATTTGATTGAGCACAAAAGTGCTTTAAAATGTAAAAAATTAGACAGGGGACATGAATTTATAGATCTGAAATGTACAGTGTTGGAAGTATTATGTTGTGATGCGAGAGATTATTACCAAAGGAACGGCGTTGGATCTTTAAATTGAACACGGAACACCCTGCAGGACTAAACAAAGAAGTGGATTGGTCAGTTTTCATGTGAAGATTGAAATCGGATTGGTTAAGAGTGAAGTAAGAGTCTGCTTATAAAAACATGCACTTCTGTTAGTGGGTGTTTAAGAGATAGTCGCCATTTTTCAAGAGCTGCAGATAGGAGCCTAGTTGGGCCGGATAAGAAAGAGTAAGTCCCTCTGTTGAGCAATTTATATGAGGAAAAAGTTAAAAAATTCTTTTAATAAATGATGTGTAATTGATGTGTTCTGTGTTTATAGTAAATTGTTAAGTCCCCTGAAGAAGGCGTGGCAACATGCCAAAACATTGTCAATGCCAGGCGTAGAATAGTGGTAGCTCCGCAGCAGATAGTCTTAACCAGACATGGCATTAAAGATATAAGACGAATTAGAACATATCAGAACGGCAAGCAAAGCAAAGATAAGTTAAATAATAATGGGGAAGTAGGATCACAAAAGTAAAATTAAGTTCAAAAAAATAAGGTTATGTAAAAAAAGTAAAAAATTAAAAAATATTATATGGGAAATAGTAAATGATGTAAAACTTAGTGCTTCTGCATGATACTGGTTGAAGCCCATTGCGGGCAAGAGCCTGGAGGTTGTATTGAAGAGCACTCTAAATTCTGATACTAATTCCCTTTATAATTTAAAAAACATAATCTAAAATCTTTTTTTTAAGATTGTTCCTCATGGTTGGGAGTTTTTTCAGTGTTTAAATATGTGAGGGTTTGGAAGCCATATTGTGTTCTATTAGTAAGAACATGCCACATTTATTTATTTATTTAACAGCTTTTAATATACCGGTGTTCGTGCAAGCACATCACGCCGGTTTACAATAAACTTGAGAAAGGAGGAAATTACAAAAAACAGGGAGTGGGGGAGTGGAGCAGGAGCGAAAAAGGGGGGGGAGAGGGGGGAGAGAGGTAAAGGAGGAAATACATCAGCTGAGAAAGGTACAAGGAACGTATCAGTATTTACAAGAGAGGTTGCTTAACGAAGTTAGAACATGGTTGATTATTACAGCGGTTAATGAAGGATAAATAGATTATATAATGATATATATGAAAGCTTAATTACTGCAGTTATGGTGGATTATATTGATAACTTATTAAACAATTAAACACATATATATAAAATATTAGCTTATTTACAGCAGTTACAGCAGGTAATAACGGTATCTTGATTTAGACATAAAGGCTGTGAGTTTTTACTGGAGATACAGTGGAGCACGGTAGATAGGTGGCGATGAGGTGAGAGGTGGGCGGGGGGTATAGGGAAGGGTGAGGGGAGGGAGGGTGTGGTGGGTGAGAGGGGGGGTATGGGTGGGTTGAGGGGTGAGACTCGGGTGGTTTCAGGGTGGTCTTCTGCAGGAACCAAATGTGGCTTCCTGCAGAAGCCACATGTCTTCTGCAGGAACCAAATATACATGATAAATTCAGAAATCAGGCCAAGGATGGACAAAGACACACAGAAGACATTGAACAAGATGAATAGGAAAAAGCAAGGCTGGAGAAGTCAGGAGCCAGGAACTCCAAGCAACAGACACTGCTATGGCAGAAGATCCATTGCTGAAGAATCGAGGCAATGTTCTGGGGAGCCTTATATTCTGTGTTATCATCAAAGGGTACATGGGGACTTTTCCTGCCCCTTTAAGTACCAGTGCCTATAGGGTCTCAGAGGGAAGCAAGATGGCGACGGTGTGCTGGCAGCATCTGACCTGTATTAGAAGCTGGGGCCTGCATGGTCATGGCGGCAACTGGGGTAAGTTCAGCGGCTGAAGAATTCCTTTGAAACATCAATGTCGGGACTTGTGATTTTGTAAAAGCTTCATATACGTCAAGTGACACAATCTCTGGGAGAAGTTAAGCATCGCTGTAACTGACATTGGGGGCATAAATTTTAAAATATTTTGAAAATCCTGTTGACACAAAAAGACATTTATTTCATCATGTTTTGTTAAAAAGCAGAAAGACTGGCATTTGATGACATGGGTGGAGTTCTTCACTATAAAATTTATTTTGGTGAAGCTCCAGGTTTGATACCTTCAAAAATGTAAAAGAGGGTTCTGTTATAAATAGTTATTGTGTACCCACATTAATTTTATTATTTATCATAATTAATACATGGTGTATTGGTTCCTGATTACTTTAACAGGACAGAGAATTTAGTCACTTCAGATGCTGACAGGAGGCCTGGAAGGGGTGTGAAATACGCCATCTTAGAAAATCTATCCACTACTATTTATATACTGGTGTTGCTACCAGAGAGGGGAATATCAGTGACAATGTCAGTAGCCAAATAGGTGCAGGGTTCCTTGGTGACTGGCAGCAGATGTAACAAGCCCCAAGACTGGGTTTGCACACTCGTATTCATTGCATATGTGGTACAGGACTCTTATGTAATGCTTTAAGTTGGTCTTTATCTGGGGCCACCAGTAGTGTTGGAAGATGAATTTAAAGGTTCGGGTGATACCTGGGTGACCCACCAAATAGGAGTCATGAGCCCACTGAAGAAACTTCTGTTGTAGATCCTGGGAAACCATGTGAATGCTGCTGCAACCACAATCTTCACAGGGTCGATGATATGTCATGGTGACTCCAGACAGCCTTCAGTATCAAAGGATCATGAGAGGGCATTGGCTTGTCAGTTGTTGGTACCACAATTTGAAGTCAAACCAATTAAAAAGACAATGACCAGCAGGCTTACTGAGGGTTCAACCTCTGTGCTTGTGATAGGTGCTCTAGGGTTTTGTGATCCCTATAAATGGTTACTGGGTACTTCTAGCAGGTGTCACTATTCCTCTAAAGCTAGCTTGACCTCTAGCAGCTCACAATCTCCAAAGGTACAGTTCTTCTCTGCTGGAGAGAATTTTTTTGAAAAGTAGGGGCAGTTCACGAGTGTACCATTGTGATTATGCTGCAGGAGGACAGTGCCTATCGAGAGGGTAGATGCATCTACCTCCAGAATGAATACCTTGGATGGATCTGGGTGGTGGAGACATAGATCATGAGTGAACTGAGATGCTTGAAAGCTTGTATAGTGTTCCTGGTCCAGTTCTTGGTGTCTGAACCCTTTTTGGTTAGGGCTGTGAGCAGGGCTAACAAGGAGGAGTAATCATAAATACATTTCCTACAGTAATTTGTGAACCCCAGGAAGTGCTGCAGTGCTTTGAGACCATTGGGCTGTGGCCACTCCAGTGTGACCTTTTTCATATGTAGGCCTGGGTTCATATGTAGGCCTAGGTGAAAGATAATATATCCTAGGAAGGGACATTATATCTGTTCAAAGACATACTTCTCTAACTTGGCATGGTCCTCACAGAGTCACTGAAGGACCTGTTTTACATGACACCAATGTCCGTCATAGACTTAGAGGACTAAGATATCATCCAAGTAAACTATCACATGGGAATAGAGAAGGTCCTGGAAGATCTCGTTGACCATAAATTGGAAGATTGAGAGGGTGTTGCACAACCCGAAAGGCATCACTAGGTATTCATATGTAGGGTAAAAAACGCTAGTGGCCCAAAACAGAATATGCATCATGAACTCCTATTGCTGCACATAGACTGAGTGACTGAGTAAAACTGCAGGTCTAAAAAAACAAAGCAAACATGGAGTTTACTGCCATGTGATATTGTTGCCAACTTTATATGAAACTTTTTTACACAAAGGAGAAAAGACTGTGTTTGTTTCTTCATATCAGAGAGTTGTCATCACCTCCCAAATGAGAAGGATAACTCTGGACCAGAAGAAAGAACATGTCCTTGGTGAAACTTTGTATCCTGCCTGATACCAGCTATGAAACAGGTATTGTTTTCCTACTTGTTTTGCTGATGGAATTTAATGAGCATGTGAGAATATTCCTATGCATTGGGACCCATCCTACCAATCCTGTCTCTTTAGGAAGTGGAAATATTCAGTCCGGATCAACATTTGACCCTTACAGAACTGAATATTCAAGAAAGAAACTCTGAGAAAAGGACTCTGAGTTACCCAGAAGGAATGGCATGTCTGCGTATCCCAGGGACTTTATCCAAAAGAGCCTTTGCTAAGGGCTTTTCCACCGATTCCTCAAGCTCTGCCAAGAGAGTTTTGTTAACAGAACTTGTTGCAGGCCACTACAAATGTGATTTGTCAGCTACACTGAGTTTTACTCAGTACAGTCTGCTCCATAACAGAGAGGCAGCTATTTGCCAAATATACCCCCAAAGGGCTTTTGGCCAATTAGTGATTTTTAGCCCGTTACTGCCATCATATCTCACGAAGACATCTGTAAGACTTTTTGGGTTTTATCTGTCATCCACTAAAAGGGATTTCATGTGGATTAATCCCTCTGTATCGAGACAGTGTCCTATTGCAGGAGTGTCCCTAGACTGGTGCAGTTATACAGAGGCTGAGATCACTGGCTTAAGTTACCTTACAGCCGGGCTATACTATTTTGACAATTGGGTAATTCCTAAGTGCAAGTTACGCTTAAAGATAACATTTATTCTGTTATTGGTTAAATCTGATAATCTGCTGTAAGGTTATCTACAACAGAAACTTCCTACAGCTGGAACTTCCACTTTGTTCCATTAAACCAGTCTTTCTATACGTTCTGTGATTTTTGTGTTTAGAACACTTTCCCACTATTTTCCTGGCACTGAAGTCAGGCTAACTTAGTCTGGTAGTTTCCCGGATCACCCCTGGAGCCCTTTTAAATATTGGGGTTACATTAGCTATCCTCCAGTCTTCAGGTACAATGGATGATTTTAATGATAGGTTACAAATTTTTACTAATAGATCTGAAATTTCATTTTTAGTTCCTTCAGAACTCTGGGGTGTATACCATCCGGTCCAGGTGATTTACTACTCTTCAGTTTGTCAATTAGGTCTATCACATCTTCTAGGTTCACCGTGATTTGATTCAGTCAATCTGAATCATTACCCATGAAAACCTTCTCCAGTACGGGTACCTCCCCAACATCCTCTTCAGTAAACACCGAAGCAAAGAAATCATTTAATCTTTCCGCGATGGCCTTATCTTTTCTAAGTGCCCCTTTAACCCCTTGATCATCTAATGTCCAACTGACTCCTTCACAGGCTTTCTGCTTCAGATATATTTTTAAAAAGTTTTTACTTTGAGTTTTTGCCTCTACGGCCAAATTCTTTTCAAAATCTCTCTTAGCCTGTCTTATCAATGTCTTACATTTAACATGCCAACGTTTATGCATTATCATATTTTCTTCTGTTGGATCTTTCTTCCAATTTTTGAATGAAGATCTTTTGGCTAAAATAGCTTCTTTCACCTCCCCTTTTAACCATGCCGGTAATCGTTTTGCCTTCTTTCCACCTTTCTTAATGTGTGGAATACATCTGGACTGTGCTTCTAGAATGGTATTTTTTAACAACGACCATGCCTCTTGCACACTTTTTACTTTTGTAGCTTCTCCTTTCAGTTTTTTTCTAACAATGTTTCTCATTTTATCAGTTTCCCTTTTGAAAGTTTAGCACGAGAGTCGTGGATTTGCATACTGTTCCTCTTCCAGTCATTAATTCAAATAGTGATCATATTATGATCACTATTGCCAAGCGGGCCCCACCACCGTAACCTCTCTCACCAAATCCTGTGCTCCACTGAGAATTAGATTCTAAAATTGTTCCCTCTCTCGTCAGTTCCTGAACCATTGCTCCATAAAAATGTCATTTGTTCCATCCAGGAATGTTATCTCTCTAGCGTGTCCCGATGATACATTTACCCAGTCAATATTGGGGTAATTGATGTTTGACACAACTAATAACCGAAAGAGTTAATATGGTCCACCATAACCAAATTCTGTCAAAATCAAGGTGAGACCAAATCAATTTCTTAGTAATAGCTACAGAAGGTGTCAGCAAGCCTGACGTTGTGTGACTTAAACCAGGCACCAACCGGTCCTCTCAATCATTCACCTTCTTATATTTTTTTTTGAACAATATTTTTGTGAAATTTTTTCTTTTTTCTTAAAAATCGTCCTCCATCATTCGGATTATAGACTCTTAATTTGTTACTTTGACATATATTAAAAATAAAAGAGAAGATGAACCACTTGTGACACATTGTGCTGAATTTGGACATTCTTTTTCAGATTTATTCTTTTGCGCAATAGACTCTGTTCCTTCACATTGGCGCGGGGGGCGACCGTGAACGTCTGCTCTACAATCAGAACAGCGTTGGATATTTCGTCTAAATACTGTTATCCCGATGGGACTTAATGCTGAATTGGATTACATTCGTTTTTTGGATAATCAGTATTTTCTTTGTCATCATACTAACTTGCTACCACTGTCTACCTTGATAGGACTACGCAAGAATAGATGTCATGAATAATTTGGCGTAATTATTGACGTCATGCTATTGCAGGTTATTTGAAGAGATGCAAGATTCGGTTTCGATTCCTCCTCCTGGTTCCGTTTACAAACGCTGAGACGAGATGTCCTGATGAACGGTTAGCACATTTGAACTAAGATAAGTACTGCCTTTTCCACCTTCTATGTGACAATATTTTATACATGTCATATTAATTGTCTTGATAGGGTAAAGACTCTGTTACAGTCGCCTTTCATTTGCCCCTGAAGAAGCTTAAGGGTGAAACACTGGCCGTGTTGGGCTACTAAATGTCAAAGTAACAAATTAAGAGTCTATAATCCGAATGATGGAGGAACAAATTAAGAGTCTATAATCCGAATGATGGAGGACGATTTTTAAGAAAAAAGAAAAATTTCACAAAAATATTCTTCAAAATAAAAATATAAGAAGGTGAATGATTGAGAGGACAGGTTGGTGCCTCGTTTAAGTCACACAACATCAGGCTTGCTGACACCTTCTGTAGCTATTACTAAGAAATTGATTTGGTCTCACCTTGATTTTGACGGTAATTGAAGTCTCCCATTATTACTGCACTACCAATTTGGTTAGCTTCCCTAATTTCTCTTAGCATTTCACTGTCCGTCTCATCATGTTGACCAGTGGACGGTTTTAATGCTAATTCACAAGACAGTCTATAATGAGAATATTGAATGGTTCAATGCTGCTTTACGCCTACACACTCCACAGGAAAAGGGCTACTAACAATGCCATCACCGAGAACTGCACATTTAAAATTAGTGAAAGATAGAGCACTATCCCTGGCAGGACCTGGTGTATGGAACGAATTACCATCTGAGTTACAGTTGCAATAAAATAGGAAATCTTTTAAAAAGAAACTAAAAACTTGGTTATTCTTACAGGATTTTACTTGATGTCTTAAAGAAGGTTATAGGCTCTTATTTCATTTTGTTTTAATTTTTTATTTGTAACTGATTGAAAAATGTTTTATTGTATTATTGTTTTCTTTTATCTTTGGTATATGTATTAGGAATTTTAGTATTATTTAGTAGTTTTAAGATATGTATTATGTATGCATTTTTTTGCTATTATCTATTGTGAAGCTGCCACGAACGTCAGTATAGAAATAAATAAATAAATAAATTAAAGGCATGTCTGCGTATTTTTGGTCATTTGCTCTTGCAATGTGTGTGAGGAGATTTTTGTTCTCCACCTGAGTACTAGTCCTCCCGGGAACATGTCCTCTCTTCAGGAAGAATGCCCAGACTCAGCTAAATTCAGGAAGCGTCGTTTTCAGATGCCAATTAACACAGATAAAACAGTTCTGCCCACATACGTCCTTATGATGATTGTCTTGTCTGTTTAGCATTAAGGACTTTCTATAAGACATTATTTTACTGATACCCACTTCCTGCCACCGTGTGCCAGGAGGCTCCATTCACGGTGCCATCCTCCATGTGAAAGTCCTCATTGTGGCACGCTCGCCGGCTAGCGTCCGTCATCAGTCTGTGCGTGGAGGCGTACGAGTACGCCAGCCATCGAAAGACGTGGTCGTCCGGTGTACCAGTGTACTCCTGCGTCTTCCAGACAGAGCGCACCATGTCGTACGGGTACGCCACCACCAGATCTCCCCCTTGCAAGTTCCCCCCCAAGACAAAGGGGTTCTTCTCCATCCAGGCAATCACTGCCCGGGTCTCAACAGCCACCTAAAGGGGACAGAGCATAGAGTGAGTTCTTTGCAAGGACATAAAATATTCAGTGTCTACCCACCCTCTCTCTCTCTATGTACCCAAAGCACTAATACCCCACAACGCTGTCATAAGAACATAAGATATGGCATAGTGGGTCAGACCAAGGGTCCATTCATCCCAGCATCCTGTTTCCAACAGTGGCCAATCCAGGCCACAATTACCTGGCAGCTCCCCAAACATTAAATACATCACAAGCTACTATTGCTTGTTAATTACCTTCATAGCATTTTATGGTCTTCTCCTCTGGGAACTTATCCAAACCTTTTTTAAACCCAGTTAAACTGTATGAATTCCAGAACTTAACTATGCGCTGAGTGAAAAATAATTTCTTTGATTTGTTTTAAATGAGCTACTTGCTAACTTCATGGAGTGTCCCTACTCCTTCTATTATCTGAGAGAGTAAATAATCATTTTACATTAACTTGTTCAAGTCCTTTCATGATTTTCTAGACCTCTCATGATTTTAAACACCTCTATCATATCCCCCCTCAGTCGTCTCGACTACAAACTGAACAGCCCTAACTTCTTTAGCCTTTCCTCATTGGACAGAAGTTCCATGCCCCTTATCATTTTGGTCGCCCTTCTCTGATTCTCCATCGCAATTATATCTTTTTTGAGATGCGGCGACCAGAATTGTACACAGTATTCAAGGTGCGGTCTCACCATGGAGCGATACAGAGGCATTATGACATTTTCCGTTTTATTCACCATTCCCTTTCTAATAATTCCCAACATTCTGTTTGCTTTTTTGACTGCCGCAGCACACTGAGCCGATGATTTCAATGTGTTATCCACTATGACACCTAGATCTCTTTCTTGGGTGGTAGCTCCTAATATGGAACCCAACATTGTGTAATTATAGCATGGATTATTTTTCCCTATATGCATCAACTTGCACTTGTCCAATCTTCCAGGCTCACAAGATCCTCCTGCAATTCATCACAATCCACTTGAGATTTAATTACTCTGTATAATTTTGTGTCATCTGCAAATTTTATCACCTCACTCATTTTACCCCTTTCCAGATCATTTATAAATATATTAAAAAGCACTGCTCCAAGTACAGATCCCTGAGGCACTCCACTGTTTACCCTTTTCCACTGAGAAAATTGACCATTTAATCCTACTCTCTGTTTCCTGTCTTTTAACCAGTTTGTAATCCACAAAAGGACATCGCCTCCTATCCCATAACTTTTTAGTTTTCTTAGAAGCCTCTCATGAGGGACTTTGTCAAACACCTTCTGAAAATCCAAATACACTACATCTACCGGTTCACCTTTATCCACATGTTTATTAACCCCTTCAAAAAATGAGATTAAGACTTCCCTTGGGTAAATCCATGTTGGCTGTGTCCCATAAAACCATGTATATCTAAATGTTTTGTGATTTTATTCTTTATAACAGTTTCCTTGATTTTTTCTGAAACTGAAGTCAGGCTCACCGGTCTATAGTTTCCTGGATCACCCCTGGATCCCTTTTTAAATATAGGGGTTATTTCAGCCATCTTCCAATCTTCAGGTACATCAGATGATTTTAATGATAGGTTACACATTTCTACTAATAGGTCTGAAATTTCAATTTTTAGTTCTTTCAGAACCCTGGGGTGTATACCATCCGGTCCAGGAGATTTACTACTCTTCAGTTTGTCAATCAGGCCTTCCACATCTTCTAGGTTCACCGTGATTTGCTTCAGTTATCTGAATCATCACCCATGAAAACCTTCTCCGGTACAGATATCTCCCCAACATCCTCTTCAGTAAACACCGAAGTAAAGAAATCCATTTAATCTTTCCGTGATGACCCTATCTTCTCTAAGTGCCCTTTTAACCCCTTGATCATACATACATACATCTATGTACTCAAATCACTAATACCTCAGTATGCTTTTACATGCATCCAAACAATACATTCACCCTCTTTCTCCATGCACCCAAATCACTAAAATCCCAGTATGCTTTCACATACATTCACAACATACATCTACCCTCTTTCTCCATGTACCCAAATTTCTAAAATCCCAGCAGGCTTTCACATGCATCTACAAAATACATACAGCATCTTTGTTCATGTATCCAGTTCATTAATACCCCACCTCGATACCACATGCATCCATGATATACTTTCACCTTCTCTCTCCATGCACCCAACTCACTAATAACAAGCACGCTTCCACATGAAATCCACAACATATATTCACCCTCTCTCTCCATGTACCCAAATCACTAATACCCGAGCACGATTTTACATGCATCCATAACATACATTCACCCTCTCTCTCCATGTGCCCAAATCACTAATATCCAGCACGATTTTACATGCATCCATAGCATACATTCACCCTCTTTCTCCACGTACCCAAATCACTAATAACCCAGCACACTTTCACATGCATCCACAACATACATCTGCCCATTTGCTCCATGCACCAAATCATGAAGAGTCCCCAGCATGCTTTCACGTGCATCTATGTTCTCTAATACTCCAACATGCTTTCAAATGCATCCAGAATATACATCCTCCTCCTCTCTCCACGTACCCAACTCACTAATACCTCAGCACGATTTTACATGCATCAATAACATACATTCACCCTCTCTCTCCATGTACCCAAATCACTAATAGCTCAGCACGATTTTACATGCATCCATAACATACATTCACCCTCTCTCTCCATGTACCCAAATCGCTAATACCCGAGCACGATTTTACATGCATCCATAACATACATTCACCCTCTCTCTCCATGTACCCAAATCGCTAATACCCGAGCATGATTTTACATGCATCCATAACATACATTCACCCTCTCTCTCCATGTACCCAAATCGCTAATACCCGAGCACGATTTTACATGCATCCATAACATACATTTATTTATTTATTTATTTATTTATTAACTTTTATTTACCGACATTCGTGAAACACAACATGCCGGTTTACGACATTCGTGAAACACATCATGCCGGTTTACATTCACCCTCTTTCTCCATGTACCCAACTCGCTAATACCCGAGCACGATTTTACATGCATCCATAACATACATTCACCCTCTTTCTCCATGTACCCAAATCACTAATAGCTCAGCACGATTTTACATGCATCCATAACATACATTCACCCTCTCTCTCCATGTACCCAAATCACTAAAACCCCAACTTGCTTTCACATGCATCCATAAACATATAACACATCTACACTCTCTCTTCATGTACTCAAATCACTAATATCCCAACACACTTTCACATGCATCCTTAAATATACTACTTCCACACTCTCACTCCATGTACCCAAATCACCAGTACCCCAGCATTGTTTCACTCGCATCCAAAACATACAATACATCCACACTCTCTCTCTCTCTCCCTGTACTTAACTCACTAATAACCTAGCATGCTTTCACATGCATCCACAACATACATCTGCCTTCTCTCTCCATGTGTGTCTAGAATTGCCAGAATTGCTTGTTTTTCTTTTTCTCTTTCATGTATGTTTCCCTAGTTTATAAGAACATAAGAAATTGCCATGCTGGGTCAGACCAAGGGACCATCAAGCCCAGCATCCTGTTTCCAACAGAGGCCAAACCAGGACATCCGCACCCCTCCTGACATTCCTCCTCAGTCTACCCCGTTGGAGTTTCACAGTGACTTCATATTTTAGCAGTGGAAAGGGTCTCACCGTGGCATTCTCCGAAAGATACCATTTAGGAATGGGAATGTAATGATTTGGGACTTTGCTTGGAACCATTTTGCGATCCTCGGCATTCCACAGCAGGGTGTTCAGATCAGGGAAGTTGTTATTGATATCAATTCCATCCTGGGTCCATCTCCCTAAGGACCAGCCTCCCAGCTCCGACCCCTGTGGGGAGAAAGACAGAAGAAGGTCTGAGTCCCAGAGTTTATGTGGCTGCAGGTGGGGATGCGAGGAGCTCTAGCAAACCTTGGCCCACAGAACTCACAAGATCCCATTTCCACTGATTGCTCTCACAATTTTGCGCTTGCATTTTTAGGAAACGCATGGAGGAAGTTTTGATTATTGGAAAGTGGCCAAGTAAGTGCCTTGCTGACCTAATCCTACCCTAGGAATACCTCTGAAGCAGGTGGAAAAGCTCATTTCCAGGTGGAAAGCACTTTTGGGATTGCCCTCAGGTTGCACTTTCTCTTACTGTTTGCTCTTAATTCCCTACAGAAGTTTTTCTTTTGGCCAGCGAAACATACATGAAGTGATACAAATAATTAATAGCCCCTTCAGCCTCAGTCAGATAAGCTCAGTACCGCCACCGACAATCTGGCTCACTCATTAGTCTACGTTATTTCATTTAATAAAATGTCTTTCTTTGCAGGTAATCATTAACAAAGGAATAATACAGTGCACACGATACAAATTAAAAAAGACAACACTTCATAGAAAAAATGTAAAACTAACAGAATGAAGAAGAGAGATGCCAGGATAAGAAAGAAGTAAAACCAAGTAATAAGTTAGAACAACAAAACCTACCATTTGAATTTCATCTTAAAATGCTAAAAGGTCGATTTTAAATGCCCTGCGCATGCCAAAGTGAAGGGATCTGCACGAGTCTCGGGCCAGCGCACGCCGCACAAATCAAAAACGTTTACAAAGGGATGAGACGTGGGCGTGGTCTGTGCGGAGCCTGTGTGGGACATGAGCATTTCCGGAAGTTACTTTGAAATGTGTGCGAATGTATTTACATGCGCAATGCACACCAGGGTCCCCTACTGTATAACTTTACTTCTGCTGTGCACGGCGTGTAAGTATTAAAATTGGAAAAACTAGGCGAGGCAGCGGAGTTTTGGAGTCGAGAGTAAAATGTTAAAAAGGAGGCTAAATAACAGGGGGTTAAGATATCCAATCCATTAACTGGGAGATCTAAGAGTGAACTTGGAGAAAGGGCTATTGAGTCAGCATGCGTATCTAATAAACTCCCCCTCACTGCGGTAGAGCCGGCGTTTCCACACGCACATGCACACCTCACGTCCATATAAAACTGTGTGTTCATGTATGCATGTACAGCCGATCTTATATCATGCATGCATATAGGCACATGTGTTATAAAATGGCCATGTCTCAAATGACAACGTACATAGGGAACCCTATGAGTTTATTTTTTATATATAGCATTAACACTCACCATTTACTGTAATCTTATAACAATTTTGTTATCAATATTACTACTTATTAACAGTCATTAACATAATGCATACAAGTAATATTGATAACAAAATTGTTATAAGATTACAGTAAATGGTGAGTGTTAATGCTATATATAAAAAATAAACTCATAGGGTTCCCTATGTACGTTGTGATGTGAAGAGTAGGGAGTCCGTACTCTCTCAATTTGTGATTACCATGTCTCATATGGCCATTTTCCCCTTTCCCATGTCTCATATGACGTCTTTTCCCCTTTACAAACTCCATCCAAACCACCCTCCATAACTGGGAATCATGCCTCACCTCGATCAACCAACTACTCACCGACATGCACCTTGCCCTCAACCCACAAAAAACTGAACTCCTCATTATCTCCTCTAAACGGCCTTTTCCTTCCATTCCTCCACTATCTTCCCCACCCATACACGGAACCTGGGTGTCCAAATTGACAATCAGCTCAACCTAAAACCCTTCATCAAATCTATTCTCAGTAATTGCTATTTCAAGCTGCAAACCATCAAAAAACTCCGACCTCTGCTATACTTCTCTGACTTTCGCACTGTCCTACAGTCTATCATTTTTTCGAAAATAGACTATTGTAATGCCCTTCTTATTGGCCTCCCTTCCTCCTACACCAAGCTCTTGCAACTCCTACAAAATGCCGCAGCACACATCCTCACAAACTCCAAAAGTAGAGACCATATTACCCCAATACTCATGGAGCTACACTGGCTTCCAATTAAATCGTGAATCCTTTACAAAACCCTATCCCTCATTCATAAAAGCATCATTAATGACAACTCCCACTGGATCAACCGTCCTCTCCTTCCGCACACCTCCACCAGACCAACCCGTTCCACCCATCAAGGAACACTCTGCCTTCCATCGATTAAATCCACCAAGCTCACCTCCACCACCAAGAGAGCCTTTTCTCTGGCTGGCCCCACTCTCTGGAACTCCATGCCCCCAGATCTACGTCCCGAAACCTCTACTCCTAAATTTAAAAAAAAACTAAAAACCTGGCTGCTCCTACAGGCCTTTCCCTCAAACGCTACCCACACTTCTGATTAATGTTCTATTTTTTCCCCAGTCCAGCTAACACTCTTGATTTTATATACGCTGAATACCTGTAATCTTTTTATTATTCCTACACTCTCTTAATTATATGTAAATATCTCCCCTGTTTTGCAGTTCATCCCCCTTCTGTTCTCCCCGTTTTATTGTTTTAACCCTTAGCCTGCTTCCCACTTCACCCCTTCTCCTCCTCCTTCTCCCCCCCTTAAATCCTCCTTTCAGGTTATTCTCCATGCCGATTAACCTCCCTGTATAGAGTGTAATTAGAATTTTTTTTCACCGCTCTTAATTATTCTTACCCTGTTTTTTGATTATTCTTATTTGATTTTTTCTCAGTTTATATGTTCTTATCATTCACCAACCCAGTTATCCTGTCACTCAGTTAATCTAATTTAAAATCCTCCTGTAGTTATATTGTTCATTGTAAAGGCATCTGCCACTGTGGCAGCTGTCCTGGTTTCAAGTTGCAAGTTACATGTAAACCGATACGATGTGCAATATAAAATCCTAAAATATGCACGTACATGTACACCCATCTAAATGTATTCATGTATATTCAGCCTTGCCTGTCTGCACTGGAAGAGCTGCCCCGGGCCTGGTAGAGATCTGTAGACAGGGCCCGCTCTCTTGCCAGCAAGCTGATATATATCAGGGCCAATTTGACAGCAGTTTTCCTCTTCTCAGCATCCAGAAGTTGCCATCCTGCTTTATGACTCTACATGAAGCTTGGTAAAATGGTAATTCTCTCTTTTTCCAGACAAAAGGATTTCTTGGATAAACAATAAATGGGGACTGTAACTTTCAAACATGTATGCCAGCCATTTTATAACATACACGTGTAAATGCGCGTATGATATAAAATCATCTGTACACGTATACATGTGCACACAATTTTATAAGGACACACCTAGTTTTTTTATTTTAATACTTACAAACCATCCATAGCAGAAGTAAAGTTACACAGTAGGGCAGAATATACACATTTAAATAAATTAACCATACTCCCATGTCAGGACTGCTCTTATCAATGTGCACATCTGCAGGTGGCTGCAGTGGGATCACAGATACTCACTATCTCATATGCCTTGTCGTAGCCGTCAGGGTTGATGGAAGGCAGTAAGTGGATTCGTGTCTCCCTAATGAGATGCCGAATTCGTGGATTGCCTGCAAGGTACTCCTGGCACAGAAACTGCATAAGCAGGAGTAGCAGCTCCCGACCCAGTACCTCATTCCCATGAGCCCCGGCCATGTAGCGGAACTCCGGCTCTCCTAACAGAAAGAAACAAAGCAGAAGACTCCGGCAAATTATTCTGCTAGGTGGCTTCTGTGCTTCTCACTCTTTCTCTCAGAGTAACTTCAAATGCAGGGCTGATGCACCGGGGACAAATCAGCCCACTGGGGTCCCGTCTTCACCCACCGGCATGAGGCTGTCTCCCCACCCCCGAGAAGGTCCTCACATATTGTACGCTGGCTTCAGGTTATAAATATGAGAAGAGAAGATTCTGACCATCCCATGGAAACCACCAGCTCTTTACCCTTCAGCCTTCTGACTGAATGCGGGTAAGAAAACTCTGCTTTTGCCTGCCACAGGCAGCGGGAGAGGATGAAGGTACAGTGCAGATAATTTCACAGGAAGCACTGGCTTCATGCACGCCCACTTCAGATTTGGGCAAGCAGTAGTGCTCTCGTCCCCTGACTCCGTGCTTTCCACCTCGCTGTGCCGTGCGCCTGGAACTCGCTTCCTGAGCCCGTGTGCCATGCTCCCTCTCTGGCCTTATTCTAATCCACTTTAAAAACTCATCTTTTCAGAACTAACCCCCTCTGCAGAATAAATACACTTCTTAGTGATTCTTGGGGCCGATGCAATACGGTGCACTGAGCTTTAAGCTCTGTCCTAAACATTTTGATATCCTACATGTGCCTCAACTCTGCAGACAATTCATTCCTCATTATAATTGCACCAAATCTTGGAGCTCGATTTCCTATCTCCTGTAGCTGAGCTGCACTTGCTCCTTCCTCCTCTAAATGCCAAGTGATTGTAAATTTCTGGGAGGATTATATAATGTAAACATTTTTCTTAAATAAAGCAGGCTATTAGACTTCAGAAATTCTCTGTGCAACAGGTAATAATGTAGTTATTGCAACCAGGGCTCATTAGTTGGAATGGGTCCATCTTCACCATGAAAGGTGCTGCAGAGTTTTCCAGCATTTGATGCACCTGCAAATGATTCTTCAGCAGAGGAACAAATAAACCATTCCAGTGGTCTATTGCTGTTCTAGCAAAGGCTTGAACTATTCTCCTGAAATCTGAGAGGTCCAACTGCAGAGCAAACTTTAAGGAGCTATGAAAATAGACACCCAGATTTCTTATTTGCTCCATGATCACAAAGTGTTCCCCATCTATTAGCATAGGATTCATAGGCACTGGTCTAGGTCACCTTGAAATCAATAGTGCCTTGGTTTCAGAAAAATGCAATACTATGGCATTAACATTCACCCATTTCATAATGACAATTACACGTTCAGATATCTGTGAAATGGCTATAGTCACATCCTCTTCTACTACGTCATCCGCATAGCATTGAACAAATATTTTAAATGAATACAATAAAACACTTAAAGGTAGATTTTTTAAAAACGTGTGGGTGTCCTTGTGCATGCGCAAATGGTCACGCCGATTTTATAACACGCGTGCAGTGCCTCGCACATATTATAAAATCCAATGCCCGCACACACATGTGTGCACGGTTTTGTATCTGTGCACGCAACTGCACACGGGTGACGAGTTGCACGAGTGGGGGGGGGGATTTTTTAGAAATACTCACAGTGACGCGTGTAAGCCTTTCCCAGTTCCATCCCAGTCCACTCCAATTAAAGAGCAGACTGGGAGGGAACTTCCCTATCCCCCTAAATACCCTCCCTACCTCTTCCCCTCTCCTCCCTGACCCCTAACCCCCCTCTTAGATTTTTTGTTTGTTTCAAAACTAACTTCACCTTGCGATGCCCGCCCCTGTCACAGAGCCGGGCTCTTCTGCACGTATCGGGAGATATGAACATGGCCGGGCAGCTTTTAAGGTGCGCTCGGTGCCGCACAGCACAGCCACGGGCTTAACCCCCATGTTTTACACACGCCAGGCTTTTAATATTTAAGAACATAAGAACATAAGAACATGCCATGCTGGGTCAGACCAAGGGTCCATCAACCCAGCATCCTGTTTCCAACAGAGGCCATTCCAGGCCAGAAGAACCTGGCAAGTACCCAAAAACTAAGAAGATCCCATGCTACTGATGCAATTAATAGCAGTGGCTATTCCCTAACAGGTCTATCCAGTAACGAGCGGTAGGAAGAGCTGCGTTAGTGCCCGGCGCACCCGCGGTTGCCGCACTCACAGTGCAGCTCACCTACCACTCGATCCTGTGTGTAAATAGCTTGCAAATGCAAGCTGCGTCTAAGAAGCGTCCATGAAGCGTTAGGCCCGCGCAACCCGTTTTACTGTATAGAGCGCTATACAGTATCCTGGGTGCGCTGGCCTAACGCTTCACGGCCACGCTGGTATCTGTCATTTCAAATGACATTTGAAATGACAGGTACCAGGAAGTGGACGGTTCTCCGACGCTCGGGATTGTCCGCCCTCTCTCCCCTCCTCCCGAAGCAACGAAAGCGGAAAAAATCTAAAAAAAAAAAAAGTAGCAAGAGAGAGGGGAGAGAGGACGGGCAATCCTACGCTCGGGATTGTCCGCCCTCTCTCCCCTCCTCCCGAAGCAAGGCATGAAAAGCAGCCTTGCTCCGGGAGGAGGGGAGAGAGGACTGGAAGTGTAAAGCAACGACTTACTTTTTCGCAGCCCTCCTCCGAAGACAGGCATCGGCTCCCCTGCCTCCCGATGAAGATGGACGCCTGCACGGGCGAAAGCGGCCCCTGTTCGTGCAATTGGGCCGCTCAAGACGTGACGTCACATGCCGTGACGCCAAACGTCGTGACGTCACGCCTTGAGCGGCCCAATTGCACGAACAGGGGCCGCTTTCGCCCGTGCAGGCGTCCATCTTCGCGGGCAGCTGGAGGCAGGGGAGCCGCGGTCGTCCTTGCCGATGTCCGTCTCCGGAGGAGGGCTGCAAAAAAAGTAAGTCGCTTCGTTGCTTTACACTGCCAGTCCTCTCTCCCCTCCTCTCAGAGCAAGGCTGCTTTTCACGCCTTGCTTCGGGAGGAGGGGAGACAAGACTGGCAATCCCGAGCGTAGGGTTGCCCGTCCTCTCTCCCCTCTCTCTCTTTTTTTCGCTTTTTCAATTTTTTCCGCTTTCGTTGCTTTGGGAGGAGGGGAGAGGACTGGGGCTGCCCCGGAGACCAGCACCCATGGATGAGGCCAGGGCAGGTGAGCGGGGGCTGGGGGAAAGTTTGCCGCCTACCCTTACCCCTGCCTCTAACGCAGGGGTAAGGGTAGGTGGTAAGTTAGCAGGTTAAACGCGCGGCAAAATGGCAGGGTAAAAAAGTGATAGTCGGGGCGCGCGTTACTGGATGGTAGGGAATAGCTAATTCGCTCGTTTACATGTAATATACATGCCGCGGGCGGAAGCGGTTGCCCGGGGATTTTAGGACGCGGTAGGAGTAGGTTAAAGGGGATTGTGGATTGTGGATCGCAGAAAGGGCTAACGCGGCCAGAAAGCGGGTTAGGAGCAGGGTAAACGCGGCCGCACTTTACTGGATTGACCTGTAAGTAAACTTTTCCTAGGTGACTTCATCAAGAAACATGTATCCCGCTCCCATCCCTGCTCACACTGCGGACTCGGGAGAGGTGAAAGGGAGAGCAATAGGACATACGCACCAGCCTGGTGCTCCCCAGGATGATCGGAGATCTCCATGGCGTATAACTTCAGCCCCTGCTGACTCTTCCCAATATTATACACCCTGGTAATGTCTGGACACATCTCATTCACAACCTTCATCAACTGCAAACGAAAAACAGAACAAAGTCCTTAGACCAATGAGACAAAGGAAACAAGCAGAAAAATGCATAAACGGAGACTAAAGTAAAAGAATAAGACAGGGGGTGAGAGTCAGAGGGACACTGAGAATTTCCAGCCACTCAATTTGTGGGCAAGGGTCAGGCAAGCACTGAATTTCAGCAGCATCCAGCTACCGTAGGGCCTGATAAGCTTTCATCCCATACACACAAACGTTTTGCCAAGTTAGGGTCATAGATGGCTAATGCAAAGCACAGCTACAGGTGGCTTAAATCTAGCCTAAGGTACCGCTCATTCTGCTTCTGTATCCAAATCAGCCCCATAGAAACATCCAAAACCCCAGAAACTGAGACCATCACAAGCCCAGAGGTAATCCAGATTCAATTTCCTGATTCTGAAATCTCCTCAAACACACACACAGCACAGGCAGCAGCAGTGCAAGCTTCACACACATAAACGCACACATACACACACACACACACACACACACACACACACAAACTGCTCTACCAGAGCACAGGAATAGCAATCAGCAGCAGTGCAAAGTTACCACACAAACACAAACACACACACAGCCCCACCACAGCACAGGCAGCAGCAGTGCAAGCTTCACACACATAAACGCACACATTCACACACACACACACACATACACACAAACTGCTCTACCAGAGCACAGGAACAGCAATCAGCAGCAGTGCAAAGTTACCACACAAACACACACACACAGTCCCACCACAGCACAGGCAGCTGCAATGCAAGCTTCTCACACACACACACACACTGCTCTAACACAGCATAGGAACAGCACAGTCATCAGCAGTGCAAACATCACACACACACAAACAAACACACATTGCCCCACCACAGAAAAGAAACAGCACAGGCAGCAAGGTAAAAACTTCCTCCCCTCCCCCCCCCCCCCACACACACACACACACAATGCCCCCCCCCCCCAGCACAGAAAGAAAGCTTCACACACACAGACACACATAGCTCCACCACAGCACAGGTACAGCACAGGGAGCAGCAGTGCAAGCTTCCCTCACACACAAACGTCACCTAGATAGGATTTTAGACAGTGCTGGGGAGGAGCCGGCTGTCGTGGTACATGTGGGCACCAACGACATAGGAAAATGTGGGAGGGAGGTTCTGGAAGCCAAATTTAGGCTCTTAGGTAGAAAACTTAAATCCAGAACCTCCAGGGTGGCATTCTCTGAAATGCTCCCTGTTTCACGTGCAGGTCCCCAGAGGCAGGCAGAGCTCCGGAGTCTCAATGCGTGGATGAGACGATGGTGCAAGGAAGAGGGATTCAGTTTTGTTAGGAACTGGGGAACCTTTTGGGGAAGGGGGAGTCTCTTCTGAAGGGATGGGCTCCACCTTAACCAGGGTGGAACCAGACTGCTGGCGCTAACCTTTAAAAAAGAGATAGAGCAGCTTTTAAACTAGAACAGAGGGGAAAGCCGACAGTCGCTCAGCAGCGCATGGTTCGGAGAGAGATATCTTCAAAGGATACTAATGATGCATTAGAATTAGGGCACCCCAACAGTGAGGTTCCAATAATTAGAAAAGTAGTCCAAGTGTCTGATATTATCTTTTGGCGCCAGTTTTTTAAGGATATTTTTTCTTAGATACACAGCTTTATGTGTAGAAGTCACACTCTGTCACGTTCACCTAATTGTTTAGCATGTTGTTCATATTTATTTAAAACTATTTTTCAGCCTTGTTTCCATGCCGGCTATATTTTAATACATATTCTATTCTTAATATAATAGAGAATAGTCGCGTTCTCCGATTTCATTTTTTGGCGCCAAAATTCGAAACATCGCGGGGTTTTGCATAAATATTCTGTTTTCTAGCGGCTGAAATCGGTCAAAACACAAGCTACAGGTATGTGTCTAAATAGTTTTTATATTGTATTCAGCGCACCCAGCATTTTAATTTTGGACGCCAGCATTTTTTAAGTAATTCAGCTCACTTCTCCTCCTTTTAAAGAGCCGGTATATGAATAAGCGATGTTTATATTGTATACAGCACACTCAGAATTTTAACTTTGGACGCCAGAGTCCTTCTAATGAGCCGCTATGTGTATAAGCAGTTTTTAAATTGTGTTCAGTGCACCTGAATCTTTAATTTGTGTTTTTAAGTAACCACACTCGCCTCCCTCCCTTTTTTTACTAAAAGCGGTACACCCGGGTGAGGTAATGTACGGTTGAGCGACAGTGAACTCAGCAAATGCTAGAATTGTAGTTTAACATGTACACAATCTAACAAGCTGTCACTACAGTCCTCGAACAACATTTTAAAATATAAGCTCATTTTACTTTCTTTTACTTTGGCGTCTCGGATGTTCACATCCGTGTCAATTTATATAGCCAACATGCAAGAGACATTTACTTTGGATATATTTTTAAGTCAAACTGTACCCTATATATACACATTACAGCCATTTTGCTATTTTTTGGCAGGATTCAATGATCAGATTCATTTAAAAGAACCAATGCACTAGGGGGCATTTAAATCCAACACCGCACTGTATAATCACTTGCTGCAGTATACTGAAGTGCGCATTAACAGGTTCATTATTCATTCCCCCCCCCCTTCTATTTAGTTATTTTATTTTGTATTTTTTGTTTTTTAAGTAAGTTTAATCATTTTTGTAGTTTTACACTACTGAACATCTTCCTATCTGTAGTGTTTTATTTTAATTTTTATATATTTTTTATTTTTTAACCTTTCATTTTTTAATTTTTAATTTATTCAGAATAAGACTGGAGTCATTATAAAAGTGGATACGGCAATAGAATAACACCTATCTGTCAGCACGTGATAAGCCCTGCTAAATGTGCAGTGAGCTTTTAATAAAATTCTTTTTTTCCTTTTAATTATTATTTTTCATAGAACTTAATTTTGTTTGGTCGGATCACACTATCACGATTTTTAATCATATGTTCTACATCACACCAAGCCACCCTCTCTGTTTCCATTCTAATTTACAATGTGGGTCTAATCCAGACGGTGTATATATGCACTCTAGTATGTATCTTTTTCTGTTTTCCTATGCACCATCTTGTTTTTTGTATACCATTATGTTTGTCACGCATCACAGGGCTCTTTATTTTCTGACATTGTACATGTTTTCATGTTTTTTTTAATTTATGTTATTTTATGAGCCACTGCCATTAGCAATGGTTACATGGAATAGACTTAGTTTTTGGGTACTTGCCAGGTTCTTATGGCCTGGATTGGCCACTGTTGGAAACAGGATGCTGGGCTTGATGGACCCTTGCTCTGACCCAGTATGGCATTTTCTTATGTTCTTATGTGTATGTGTTTTTAATTGTAATATATTTGTTTCTAGTTGCCCCTGAGGCAGTTCTTGGTTATAGAGCGAAACTTGGCCAGAGTCGAGCTAATTTCAAATAAAGGGCATATATATACACCGATCTCCATCACTTTTTTGCTATACAGTCAACTGGATTGGCTTCCGATTTGTTTTCTGGGTCCATCCCTGTTATCGGATATGTCCTTCTCACCGTGGAAGGACATTCTGAGCTACACAGACGGCACATTAAATGTATTACTTCCATCAGAACCCTTTTTTAAAGACAATGAAGTCTTTGATGACTTTTTGAAGAGGTGGGAAGATGCAATTAATTTCAATAAAGGAGTGGTTAGGAGAGCGCTACATGCCTCCACCATGTTGGACTACTGCAGATATAAGAGAATACCAAGAGGATTAAGAGTCAATAAGCCTCCAAGCATGTATCAAGATGATAGCGTCTTCATGAATAATTGAGAGGCAATGCTTAACAAATGCTCCTTGGATCTTATGATCTTGATAATCAAGACAGCTCAGAGAAGAGAAGAAAAATTGAAGGAAGAATTGGATGCACAGTTACAATTTTTGAAAGACAAGGACTTATGTTTCGATATGATTTATGAGGACTACAAAATCAATTTAGATAAATTCACCAAGGATCTTAAGAGGACCAAATATGAAAAATGTTAAAGAGATGAGAATGATTATAAGAATCACATGGGCGGATTTTAAAAGCCGGCGCACAAGGCCCTGCTCGTGTAAATCCGGGCGGATTTATGCGAGCAGGGCCTTGTGCGCCGGCGCACCTATTTTCCATAGGCCGCCGGTGCGCGCAAAGCCCCAGGACGCGCGTAGGTCCCGGGGTTTTTGGAAGGGGGGCGTGTCGAGGGGGCGGGACCTGATGACGCAGTGTTTCGGGGGCGGGGCACGGCATTTCAGGGGCGGGACCGGGGGTGTGGTTTCGGGACGTGGCCACGCCCTCCGGAACCGCCCCCGGGTCGAGTCTCGGCGCACCAGCAGCCCGCTGGCGCGCGTGGATTTACGTCTCCCTCTGGGAGGCGTAAATCCGTGGATAAAGGTAGGGGGGGGGGTTTAGATAGGGCCGGGGGGTGGGTTAGGTAGGGGAAGGGAGGGGAAGATGAGGGGAGGGCGAAAGAAAGTTCCCTCCGAGGCCGCTCCGATTTCGGAGCGGCCTCGGAGGGAACGGTGACAGGCTGCGCAGCTCAGCGCGCGCCAGCTGCCCAAAATCGGCAGCCTTGCGCGCGCCGATCCAGGATTTTAGAAGATACGCGCGTATCTTATAAAATCCAGCGTACTTTTGTTTGCGCCTGGTGCGTAAACAAAAGTACACGAACGCGCTTTTTTAAAAAATCTACCCCACAGTGTATACCCATGGCACAGATCAGAGAAATTCAATAACAACAAATTTAAACAGATACAAAAGTCAGTGACAGCACAACCAATTCCCAATAACTCCAAGGATGCACAACAATATCATGCAGGAACAAGACAAAACACTAGTCCCAACATAGATAGGGGAGCCAAACGCATTAGGAGTGAGAATGATGATAATACTGACCCCTCCGCATCACTTTTTGATCCAGTGCAGAAAGACCTGACAGAGCCTAGACCGGTTTATCAGGTTTTTCAATTGGGAAAATTATGGAAAAAAGACACCATGAAAACAACAGCACAGGAGAAAAAATGGGAAATACCACCGATAAGGGGGAGAGGGGACTACATCCGATATTAGAAAACAGTCTGAACGAAGGCAGTCGAGTGGTTAATATATCAAGCAAAATTTTAAATTCTGATGAATTAGCAGTTCTTAACAAAGGTTTATCCTCTGTTCCAACAAGCACTTACAATGCCTTTAAGACTAGAGTAGAACTTTTTAAATTTACTAGAAAACTCAAAATTATTGATATTTTCTCCACTAAACCGTTAACGACAGAGCATTCAGTAGTGAAACCGGTTAGCAAATGGATGCCTGACGGACCTCCTAATCCGATAATTCACACATTTGAAAAATTAATATTGAAGGATATCACAAAGAAAGAGAACAAATTTAGATATAAACACAATATTTCCAAATCTGAAAAAGATGCGATCACTAGTTTAAGTAACGACAAAGTCATAGTTATAAAACCAGCAGATAAGGGCGGAGCTATAGTGGCCCCTATTTTAGAGTATAGTATAATAGGGGCTGATGAGTAAAGATGGCCAGCGCCATCTTTAAAGATGGCGCCGGCCATCCAGTGCTCCTACCATGTGACAGGGGCCGGCCAATGGCACGGATACCCTGTCACACGGTAAGGGCAAAGGGGCATCGGCGCCATTTCTTTTTAGAACAGCTGATGCCTGGGAACGGGAAATCTCTCCCCGAGGCCCCCCTGGATCTCTCCTCTCTCCGAGGCCCCCATGGATCTCTCCCCGAGGCCCCCCTGGACTACCAGGTCATTTTAAAAGGTTTTGGGAGGGGTCGATTTAAAGGGTCGGGTGGGGGTTTTTTTTAGCGGCGCGGGCCTCCCTAAAAAAAAAGGGTCGGGAGGGTGGGGGAGGCTAAGGGGGGTCGATTTAAAGGGTCGGGTGGGGTTTTTTTTGTTTTTTTTTATCGGCGCCATTTTAATTAGAGGCAGCCAAAATGGCGCCGATGGCCCGAGAGCGGGAGATTGTGCCGGGACTCCCCCCCCCCCCCCACTGGACCACCAGGTAACAACATTTTTGGGGGGTTCGGGAGGGTGGGGGAGGGTAAGAAATTGGTTTTAAAGGGTCGGGGTGGGTTTAGAGGTTGTTTTGGTGTGCCGGTTTTCCCACCCTCCCCCAAATAATTCCTGTGCCCTATTTAACGATACAATACAAATGCCCTTGATGATAAATCGGGGACATTTGTATTGTATCGTGCACTCTAACGATTTAGGACGATTTTAAAATTATCTGATGATAATTTTAATCATTCAAAAACGATTCACATCCCTACTACAGGTCCTTCCAGCTTTTCAGGGTAAAGATGTAATGATTGCTAATAAAAGGGAAAGAAACCTTAAAGAATTTCTATCACCATCAGCAGTACCAGTTGATCCACCCAAAGAAAAAATACCGATTGGGCACGGCCCGTGTGGCACTTGCAGTGTCTGTTCTGTTAATCTCAAAAGCTTTAAAGATTGGAACCACAGATAGGGTTTACAGATTACAGAGATCCACCAATTGTAAGAGTTCCAGGGTCCTATACGCTGCTATTTGTCCTTGTAATAAGTGGTATATAGGTAAGACAGACAATTCAACAAAAGGATAATAGAACATAGGAGTGCGATTAATAGACTAAGCAAGGGAAAACCCTTAGAAGCCCATTGTATCGAGACAGGTCACAAGTTTATAGACTTTAAATTTTGTATATTAAAAAACCTTATGTAAATTGGAGAGGGGGAGATTTTAATAATATATTACTTAGATTTGAACAGAAATTCATATTTGAGTTCAACACTATGGGGTACATTTTAAAACACAGTGCGCGTACTTTAGTTCGCACACCAGGCGCCAACAAAAGTACGCCGGATTTTATAAGATACACGCGCAAGGAGGTGCACATTTGTGCAACTTGCAAGCGCCGAGCCCTGCGCGCCCTGCCCGTTCCCTCCGAGGCTGCTCCTGAGATTTGGAAGAGAATTCACTGATGAGTGGTTTCAGAAGTGAAACATGAAAATCGTTATGGATATTCAATCCAGGTGGTAACTTCAGACTGTAGGTAACATTGCCAAGACGTTGGAGGATTGGAAATGGTCCAACGTAGCGAGAAGCAAATCAAGAGGAGGGTATCTTCAGTCTAAGGTGCTTAGTGGATAGCCAGACATTGTCACCAGGTTGAAAGATAGGCGCTTTGGAATGATGAGCTTCATAAAACCTTTTGGCTCGATCACTCGCTTTGAGTAGCATTGCTTTTGTCTGAGTCCATTATTGATGGATTTCTTCAGCAGTGGATTGAGCTGCTGGGGATGTCACCGAGAGCTTAAGAACATAAGAACATAAGAACATGCCATACTGGGTCAGACCAAGGGTCCATCAAGCCCAGCATCCTGTTTCCAACAGTGGCCAATCCAGGCCATAAGAAACTGGCAAGTACCCAAAAATTAAGTCAACTTAATTAAAAGCAGGAAATGGACTTCTCCTCCAAGAACTTATCCAATCCTTTTTTAAACACAGCTATACTAACTGCACTAACCACATTCTCTGGCAACAAATTCCAGAGTTTAATTGTGCATTGAGTAAAAAAGAACTTTCTCCTATTAGTTTTAAATGTGCCCCATGCTAACTTCATGGAGTGCCCCCTAGTCTTTCTACTATCCGAAAGAGTAAATAACCGATTCACATCTACCCGTTCTAGACCTCTCATGATTTTAAACATCTCTATCATATCCCCCCCTCAGCCGTCTCTTCTCCAAGCTAAAAAGTCCTAACCTCTTTAGTCTTTCCTCATAGGGGAGCTGTTCCATTCCCTTTATCATTTTGGTAGCCCTTCTCTGTACCTTCTCCATCACAATTATCTCTTTTTTGAGATGCGGCGACCAGAATTGTACACAGTATTCAAGGTGCGGTCTCACCATGGAGCGATACAGAGGCATTATGACATTTTCCGTTTTATTCACCATTCCCTTTCTAATAATTCCCAACATTCTGTTTGCTTTTTTGACTGCCGCAGCACACTGAACCAACAATTTCAATGTGTTATCCACTATGACTCCTAGATCTCTTTCTTGGGTAGTAGCACCTAATATGGAACCTAACATTGTGTAATTATAGCATGGGTTATTTTTCCCTATATGCATCACCTTGCACTTGTCCACATTAAATTTCATCTGCCATTTTGATGCCCAATTTTCCAGCCTCACAAGGTCTTCCTGCAATTTTTCACAATCTGCTTGTGATTTAACTACTCTGAACAATTTTGTATCATCTGCAAATTTGATTACCTCACTTGTCGTATTTCTTTCCAGATCATTTATAAATATATTGAAAAGTAAGGGTCCCAATACAGATCCCTGAGGCACTCTACTGCCCACACCCTTCCACTGAGAAAATTGTCCATTTAATCCTACTCTCTGTTTCCTATCTTTTAACCAGTTTGTAATCCACGAAAGGACATCGCCACCTATCCTATAACTTTTTATTTTTCCTAGAAGCCTCTCATGAGGAACTTTGTCAAACACCTTCTGAAAATCCAAGTACACTTCATCTACAGGTTCACCTTTATCCACATGTTTATTAACTCCTCCTTCAAAAGCCATGCTGACTTTGTTCCATTAAACCATGTCTTTCTATATATTCTGTGATTTTGATGTTTAGAATACTTTCCACTATTTTTCCTGGCACTGAAGTCAGGCTAACCGGTCTGTAGTTTCCTGGATCGCCCCTGGAGCCCTTTTTAAATATGGGGGTTACATTAGCTATCCTCCAGTCTTCAGGTACAATGGATGATTTTAATGATAAGTTACAAATTTTTACTAATAGATCTGAAATTTCATTTTTTAGTTCCTTCAGAACTCTGGGGTGTATACCATCCGGTCCAGGTGATTTACTACTCTTAAGTTTTTCAATCAGGTCTACCACATTTTCTAGGTTCACCGTGATTTGGTTCAGTCCATCTGAGTCTTTACCCATGAAAACCTTCTCCAGTATGGGTACCTCCCCAAACTTGCCAAAGTTTATGCATTATCCTATTTTCTTCTATTGGATCCTTCTTCCAATTTTTGAATGAAGATCTTTTGGCTAAAATAGCTTCTTTCACCTCCCCTTTTAACCATGCCGGTAATCGTTTTGCCTTCTTTCCACCTTTCTTAATGTGTGGAATACATCTGGACTGTGCTTCTAGGATGGTATTTTTTAACAATGACCACGCCTTTTGTAGCTGCTCCTTTCAGTTTTTTTCTATTTTTCTCATTTTATCAAAGTTTCCCTTTTGAAAATTTAGCACGAGAGCTGTGAATTTGCTTACTGTCCCCCTTCCAGTCGTTAAATCAAATTTGATCATATTATGATCACTATTGCCAAGCGGCCCCACCACCGTTACCTCTCTCACAAAATCCTGTTCTCCACTGAGAATTAGATCTAAAATTGCTCCCTCTCTCGTCGGTTCCTGAACCAATTGCTCCATAAAGCTATCATTTATTCCATCCAGGAACTTTATCACTCTAGCTTATCCCGATGATACATTTACCCAGTCAATATTGGGGTAATTGATGTCTCCCATTATTACCGCACTACCAATTTGGTTAGCTTCCCTAATTTCTCTTAGCATTTCACTGTCCGTCTCACCATCTTGACCAGGTGGAGGTAGTATACTCCTATCACTATATTTTTCCCCGACACACGAGGGATTTCTACCCATAAAGATTCAATTGTACATTTAGTCTCGTGCAGGATGTTTATCCTGTTGGACTCTATGACATCCCGGACATAAAGCACCACACCGCTTCCCAGGTATTCCTCTACTTACCACAATATTCCTGCATGCAGTCTTTCACACAGCCTGCAATAAGAACATCCCACGCTGGGGCATTTACCTGTCTCATCTCTTTGTAGTTGTGGTGCTTAAAATCCAGATTATCTGTGGTCGTCATTTCATTGCGTCTATGATAATAGTTAATAGGATCTATAGGAAAAATAGAACACAGTAAATATTAATACTCATGAAACTATTCAAAAAAGATATAATTGCGATGGAGAAGGTACAGAGAAGGGCGACCAAAATGATAAAGGGAATGGAACAGCTCCCCTATGAGGAAAGACTAAAGAGGTTAGGACTTTTCAGCTTGGAGAAGAGACGGCTGAGGGGGGATATGATAGAGGTGTTTAAAATCATGAGAGGTCTAGAACGGGTAGATGTGAATCGGTTATTTATTCTTTCGGATAGTAGAAAGACTAGGGGGCACTCCATGAAGTTAGCATGGGGCACATTTAAAACTAATCGGAGAAAGTTCTTTTTCACTCAACGCACAATTAAACTCTGGAATTTGTTGCCAGAAGATGTGGTTAGTGCAGTTAGTATAGCTGTGTTTAAAAAAGGATTGGATAAGTTCTTGGAGAAGTCCATTACCTGCTTTTAATTAAGTTGACTTAGAAAATAGCCCCTGCCATTAGCAATGGTAACATGAAATAGAGTTATTTTTTGGGTAATTGCCAGGTTCTTATGGCCTGGATTGGCCACTGTTGGAAACAGGATGCTGGGCTTGATGGACCCTTGGTCTGACCCAGTGTGGCATGTTCTTATGTATATAACAAATTCCATTCTGGGTCAGGCAAAAGGTCCATGATGTCCAGCATCATGTCTTCAACAGTGCCTAATCCTGGTTATAAGTACCTGGCAGGATCCCAAAGAATAGATTTAATTAATTTTGGTCATAACCAATAATAAGCAGTGGCTTCCCCAAGTCTACATAGCTAATTCTGGTTTATGAACTTTTCCTCCAGTAATTTGTCTAAACCTATTTTAAGCCCAGCTATGCTAATTGCTTTCACCACATCCTCTGGCAACAAATGCTGCAGTTTAATTGTGCGCCGAGTGGGAAAATACTTTCTCTGATTTGTTATATATTAGCTTCCTGGAGAATTCCATAGTCCTAGTTCTACCAGAAAGGGTAAGAAACTAGAGATGTGAATCGTGTCCTCGATCGTCTTAACGATCGATTTCGTCTGGGAGGGGGAGGGAATCGTATTGTTGCCGTTTGGGTGGGTAAAGTATCGTGAAAATCGTTAAAATCGTGAGCCGGCACACTAAAACCCACTAAACCCCACCCCGACCCTTTAAATTAAATCCCCCACCCTCCCGAACCCCCCCCCCCCAAATGCTTTAAGTTACCTGGGGATCCAGCGGTGGTCCGGAATGGCGGCGGTCCGAAACGGCCTCCTGCTATTGAATCGTGTTGTCTTCAGCCGGTGCCATTTTGCAAAATGGCCGCCGCAAAATGGCGGCGGCCATAGACCAACACGATTCGACTGCAGGAGGTCGTTCCAGACCCCCGCTGGACTTTTGGCAAGTCTTGTGGGGGTCAGGAGGCCCCCCCCAAGCTGGCCAAAAGTTCCTGAGGGGTCCAGCGGGGGTCTGGGAGCGATTTCCTGCCGCGAATCGTTTTCCGTACGGAAAATGGTGCCGGCAGGAGATCGACTGCAGGAGGTCGTCCAGCGGGGGTCCGGAACCCTCGCTGAACGACCTCCTGCAGTCGATCTCCTGCCGGCGCCATTTTCCGTACGGAAACGATTCGTGGCAGGAAATCGCTCCCAGACCCCCGCTGGACCCCCAGGAACCTTTGGCCAGCTTGGGGGGGCCTCCTGACCGCCACAAGACTTGCCAAAAGTCCAGCGGGGGTCTGGAACGACCTCCTGCAGTCGAATCGTGTTGGTCTATGGCCGCCGCCATTTTGCGGCGGCCATTTTGCAAAATGGCGCCGGCTGAAGACAACACGATTCAATAGCAGGAGGCCGTTTCGGACCGCCGCTCTACCCAGGGTAATTTAAGGCATTTGGGGGGGGGGTTCGGGAGGGTGGGGGATTTAATTTAAAGGGTCGGGGGTGGGTTTTAGGGGGTTTTAGTGTGCCGGTTTTCCTGCCCTCCCCCTTCCCCCGATTTACGATTTTTTGACGATAAATTGGGGGAATTGGTATTGTATCGTGGCCCTAATGGTTTTTGACGATTTAAAATATATCGGACGATATTTTAAATCGTCAAAAACGATTCACATCCCTATAAGAAACCATTCACTGTTTACCCTTTCTACACCACTCATTACTTTATAGACCTCTATCATATCCCCCCTCAGCTTTCTCTTCTCCAAGCTGAAAAGTCCTAACATCTTCAGTCTTTCCTCATAGGGGAGCTGTTCCATCCCCTTTATCATTTTGGTAGCCCTTCTCTGTACCTTTTCTAATTCTGTTATTTAGTGGCATATCCAGAATTGATTTTTTGGGTGGGCACTGTTGAAGACATGATGCTGGACATCATGGACCTTTTGGTACACCTCCGAACTAAAACTACAAAAACACAATCTCAGAACACAAGAAAAAATATGGCGCAAAGATCCTTCTACTAAGCAACTTGCCATCTACAAGACCCTACTGCATGACTATAGAGCCAACACTCTCAAAGCCAAATGCGACTACTACGCCACCAAAATTCACAACTATTAATTCAACCCAAAAGCCCTCTTCTCTATAATTTCTAACCTCACCAAAACAGCTCCCAAGACACCCTAGCACCAAATGCAACCAGCTTGCTCAATATTTCCACAACAAAATCTCTACCCTTGCCTCCCGCTTTCCCCTTACCTCTTCACCTAACAAATTCACCCCCAAAGAAATAGACCACAAAATGGATGCATTCGAAAGTACCTCCTCCTCTGAAATATCTGCCATACTCAAGAAAATGCGACCCGCTACACACCCCTCTGACATGATCCCCTCCAAAATCCTGCTGACCATCCCAGATAGCATCTCCCAACTGCTAGCTGATATTATCAACACCTCCATGTCCATCGGAGATGTTCCTTCCCAACTCAAATTAGCCATAGTAAAACCCATCCTTAAGAAACCGAAACTTGACCCCTCCGATTTATCCAACTACCGACCCATCTCCAATCTCCCCTTCGTTGCCAAAGTCCTTGAAAAAACAGTTAATACCCAACTGTCAAACTACTTAGACCAGCACCAGATTCTCTTTCCATCACAACACGGTTTCAGAAAGCACTTCAGTACTGAAACTTTACTGCTCTCCCTCACCGACCTCGTCATCAGAGGCTTTGACAAAGGTCATACATTCATCCTTGCACTACTAGACATTTCCGCAGCCTTCGACACTATCAACCATTCTATATTACTCGACAGGCTAGCCGACATAGGCATCTCTGGGACCCCTCTTCGCTGGTTTAATTCATATATAAAGGACAGACACTACAAGGTAAAGATTGAAAACCATGAATCCGAGCCAATCGACATCACAAGGGGTGTACCCCAGGGCTCCTCCTTATCATCCACACTCTTCAACATATACCTCCTCCCCCTATGCCAGCTACTCTCAACTCTCGGCCTCCCGCACTTCGTCTATGCCGACGATGTGCAAATGCTTATCCCTATCACTGACTCCATCCCTAACGCCCTAAAAAGATGGGACAGTGCCCTCTCTTCCATCAACAGTCTACTCACTCAACTCAACTTAGCCCTAAATCCTAACAAGACTGAACTCATGATCATCTCACCACAAGCCATCATCCACGCACCCATACCCTCAGCCAACTCCCCCCCCCCCTCTCCTCCAGTCCTCTCGCAACTTGTAAGAAACCTAGGTGTCACACTTGACTCACAATTCAACCTACAGAAATTTATCTCCTCCACCATCAAAGACTGTTACTTCAAATTACACACCCTCAAAAAACTCAGACCTATTCTACACCTCAATGACTTCAGAACAGCCCTACAAGCCCTCATTTTATCTAAAATAGACTATGCAAATGCTATGCTTTTAGGTCTCCCGAAGAACAGCCTTGCCCCCCTGCAAGTACTTCAAAATGCTGCTGCAAGGATATTAACCGGAACCCGCAGAAAAGAACACATCACGCCCATCCTCAAACAACTTCACTGGCTCCCCATCACAGCCAGAATTCAATTTAAAACCCTCACACTTATCCACAAAGCCATCCACAATCCAGACATGCTCTGTTTCTCAGAATATTTACACATAGGTTCCTCTTCCAGACCCACCAGAGCACCCTACTCCGCAAGCATTAACACACCCTCTCCCAAACTCTTCCATCTAAAAACCACCAAGCAACGTGCGCTATCCCTAGCTGGACCATCCCTATGGAACTCTATGCCCACCCACCTTCGCCTTGAAACCTGCAGGAGGTCGTTCAGCGGGGGTTCCGGACCGCCGCTGAACGACCTCCTGCAGTCGATCTCCTGCCGGCGCCATTTTCCGTACGGAAAACGATTCGCGGCAGGAGATCGTTTTCCGGACCCCCGCTGGACCCCCAGGGACTTTTGGCCAGCTTGGGGGGGCCTCCTGACCCCCACAAGACTTGCCAAAAGTCCAGCGGGGGTCCGGAACGACCTCCTGCAGTCGAATCGTGTTGGTCTATGGCTGCCGCCATTTTGCGCCGCCATTTGAAAAATGGCGCCGGCTGAAGACAACACGATTCAATTGCAGGAGGCCGTTCCGGACCGCTGCCGTTCCGGACCTCCGCTGGACCCCCAGGTAATTTAAGGCATTTGGGGGGGGGTTCGGGAGGGTGGGGGATTTAATTTAAAGGGTTGGGGGTGGGTTTTAGGGGGGTTTTAGTGTGCCGGTTTTCCTGCCCTCCCCCTTCCCCCGATTTACGATTTTTGACGATAAATCGGGGGAATTGGTATTGTATCGTGGCCCTAACGATTTTTGACGATTTAAAATATATCGGACGATATTTTAAATCGTCAAAAAACGATTCACATCCCTAGTTTCTTCATTTCTTCATTTTCTAAAGGTAAGCGGTGGTGGCTTTCAGCTTATTTGTATGTGTGCAGATTGGTTCATTGTTCTTTTATATTATATTTTACCTTTTGTTGGCTGTGGCAATGGATGCCTAGTCCTGGAGGAGCAATTGGGCATCCTTAAAAGGGTTACCAATGCTCAATTCTTGGACTTCGATTGGAAGAAGGTGTCCACAAATGGGTTTTTTAACGACGTCCCAGTCATGGACATCGATTTTACCACTGTATAGATGCCAGACGGGAGACCTCCGGGAACCACCGTTCTTACCCAGCATTGAGCGTCCTTGTACTCAGACTTCTTAAGGCCCCCGTAAATCGCTTTAGCGACACACAAGTTTGGGTGTCGATTACAGGCCCAGGCCTTGTGAGTCGGCACAAGGCCCATTAAAGGACAGGCATTTAGGAATTGGTTGTCTATAAACAGGCCTTTTTTAACAGATGCCCAATTCGAGTATGCCAACAAAGCAATTAGATTTGGGCACCCGTTAAAGGCCTCTTATTTTCCTGCTTCCAGGGTAGCCCTTGTAATTCCAATGATTGCCTGTTTTACTATGAGTCCATGCTCTCTGGGAGGCCTGTGACATATCACACAAAGCAAACCTCGGTATGTTACTAGGAATGGTTTGGAAATTCCTTTGTTTTCTCATTTATCACAGTCTTTTTGAAATCGCCAATAACAGGTGTACAATGCGTTTGTTCCCTGTCTCTGTTTTAACAGCAATCGAAATGGAGAACAACGGTCACAATGCTAATGGCCAAGAGGACGGTCAGCTGAATGGAGGAAAATGAAAGTTGCCTCAGGAGGATAGATAGGCATCTGCACAGGAAGAGCAGGCAGGCCCCAGTGGTCTCCAAAGTCCACCCGAGCATGCACGCAATGTGCGCTTCTCCGATGCCAAGAAGAAGCAGCTGTGCCAGAGTGTCTGTGAGAAGTACAGGGTGCTCTTCAATTCCAAAGCTTCCGCATCAGCTAAGAAGCAAATTTAGGTGTAGATTGCATGAGAGATCAGTCTCCAGGGGGGTCAAGACACGGGATGTGAAGCAGATTCAGCACTACTGGCGTGACACGCGAAGGGAGGTTAAAGAGAAGGCAGGGAAAATCGAGGCTTGCACTCTGACATTGACTCTCCTGGAAGAGCTGATCGTTTCAACTATGCGCCCAGAGGTGGTGGATGGAGAGCTGCACCCGATGGATGTGACAAGAGCGAACAGAAGATGTGTTTTTTGAACTGACTACCGTATTTGCATTGATGTTTCTTTTTTTGGGTGCTTGGGGATTAACACATAATTACTCATTATTGACCATCTATTCCTTTCCTGCAGCTCCACCATCGAACAACATGACCAACCAGAATGTGGAAGATAGTGTGGAAGGAGATTCAGAATCTCCTTCCATGCCGGAATTCATGTTCTCAGCCATTTCTGATGAGTACCCTCCCACTGAAAGCCAATTGGTTGAGGAGAGCCAATTTGAGGAAGAATGGACACTAACCTTACAGGAGGATACCCTGGAAACACAGATGGTGGAGAGACTACAGGGACCCCCTAGAGCAGCAGGAGCAGATGGTTGGTATGCCCATCATTTGCCTTGATGAGCTGGCCAACAACATGGTAACCAACCTGATTGCACAGCAGCAGGGTCACAACGCTACTGTTGCCGAGGGGGTGGCATGACATACACTCTATTCTCCAGCAAATACAGCTTGAGAACACTGCATTCATGAACACTATGATGTCCCTGGTGGGCCAACTGATCAGCACCATGCAAGACTTATCAAAAACCTTCTGGTCACGGAACCGACAATGACACTTTCTATTTCTTACTTTTTCCATTAAAATAGTTTTGTTGTCTGTTACTGCCGGAGCACACATGTTATAAAATTGGATAGCTGCTCGCACATGCAAGAGAGGATTTAAAAATGTGGATGTGTGGGCAGCGCATGCAGGGGGAGCAAATTTTCCTAAAATAAGCGTGGCGACGCAATCGGACCTTCCCCAGTTCCCTACCTCCCTACCTCCACTTCCTCCCTCTTCCACTCTCCTCCCCACCCCCTAAACCTAACCTAGCTTTCCCTAAATTTTTTATTTTATTACTTACTGCTCCTCCGGAGCAGAAGCAAGTTACACACGCTAGCCAGCTAGCAGCGAGTGCCTCCCCGGAACAGTGGCTATAAATAGATGCAAATTTAACAGGAGGTTACGCCTCATTATAATTGGCCTCACAAAGACTTTCTACAGTTCTTTAAGAGCAAAACTTTCCAAAACAGAGAGACTGACTAATTTCTGACTTACATCTGAAAACAATTCTGTCGTAACAAAGAACTGAATATTCAGATCTTCAAATAATAGTACAAAATCAGAACATAATTGCAAAGAACAATAAAATTTAAAAAGAATGTTAAATTCTTTGCAACAACTCCGGGTAAACAACAAAGCACAAAACATAACCAATTCTGAATTGATACCACAAGGCTTTCGCAAACATTTCCTAGCTCTAAATATACTCTCTTTAAAGGCAACATCGTCTTCTAAAAGATCTCAAGCACTCTAGCTCTCCAGTTACCCCACCCGCCTTGCATAATGCCGATGGGAGGAATCCTGCAGGCCCAGTAAATTTAAAAATGAGATATCCGAATCTGCATCCTACGTTTCTGATAAACACAAAATATCTGGGCAGGTGTTTGCCAACAGTGAAGTAACAACTTCATATTTCTTTCTTAACATATATTAAGGTACATAACTGAAATTTCTAATTCCTTTAAAGGCGCAATTACAGATAAATTCAAAGGTGCCTTTTGTGGCTTCAATGATCTACTCACCAATACCCATTCCCGATCATTTCTTACATGTCGGGATCTAAATGAAGGTAAGGCATATCACCCTCACCCCATCAATACCAGAATATCCATATTATTAATAAAAGTACAAAGATTGCCTATCAGCAGCAGTAACAATTCAGGAAACTGCAGATGAGTGAGTCTGATGACTGTGTCAAGCAAAATGGTGGAAATTATTATAAAGAACAAAATTGCTGAACATATAGATAAGCATAGTTTAATGGGACAAAGTCAACATGGATTTAGCCAAGGGAAGTCTTGCCTCACAGATTTGTTACATTTTTTTGAGGGCATAAATAAACGTGGATAAAGGTGAGCCAGTTGATATAGTGGATCTGGATTTCCGGAAAGAATTAGACATGAGAGACTCAAGGAAATTAAAATTCATGGGATAGGGGGCAGTATCCTAATGTGCATTGCCAACTGGTAAAAAGATAGACAGCAGAGAGTAGGGCTCAATGGTAAATTTTCCCAATGGAGGAAGGTGAATAGAGGAGAGCTCTAAGGATTTGTTCTGCGACCACTGATTTTTAATATATTTATAAATGACCTGGAAATGGGAACAAGTGAGGGGATCAAATTTGCCAATGACACAAAATTATTTAAAGTTGTTAAATTACAACAGATTGTTAGAAATCACAAGACCACCTCACAAAAGTAGGAGACTGGGCAGGCAAATGGCAAATGAAATTTAATGTGGACAAGTTCAAAGCGATGCACTTAGGGAAGAAGAACCCAAATTATAGCGACAATGCAAGGTTCCACATTAGGAGTCACCACTCAGGAAAAGCACCTAGGTGTAATAATTGATAATATGTTGAAATCTTCAGCTCAGTGTGCAGCAGCAGCCAAGAAAGCAAACAGAATGCTCGGGATTATTAGGAAAGGAATGGAGAATAAAACAGAGAATATCATAATGCCTCTGTATCGCTCCATGGTGCAGCCTCATCTTGAGTATTGTGTGCAGCTCTGGTCACCGCATCTCAGGGAAGATATAGCAGAATTAGGAAAGGTACAGAGAAGGGCGACCAAGATGATAAAGGGGATAGAATAATTCCCCTGTGAGGAAAGGTTAGAGAGGTTGGGACTTTTCAGCTTGGAGAAGAGACGGTTGAAGGGAGATTGATAAGAGGTCTACAAAATAGTGAGTGGAATGGAATGAGTAAACATTAATTGGTTGTTTACTCTTTCAAATAGTTCAAATACCAGGACACACACATGAAGTTATAAGGTAATACATGTAAAACTAACAAAAGAACATATTTTTTTACTCAACGCCTAAATAAGCTCTGGGATTTGTTGCCAGAGGATGTGGTGAAAGCTGTTAGTGTAGCTGTATTTAAAAAAAGGTTTGGACAAGCTCCAGGACAAAAGACATAATTAAGGTGGACTTGGGGAAATCCACTTCTTATCCCTGAAATAAGCAGCTTGAATCTATCTACCCCTTGGATTCCTGCCAGGTACTCATAACCTGGATCAAGTCAGGCAGCAGAGAAACCAAATCCAAGTCCAGCAAGGGATTGAGGCAGGCAGCAGAGAAACCAAATCCAAGTCCAGCAAGGGATCGAGGCAGGAAGAAGAGAAACCAAACCCAAGTCCAGCAAGGGATTGAGGCAGGAAGAAGAGAAACCAAATCCAAGTCCAGCAAGGAATCGAGAGAGGCAGCAGAGAAACCAAATCCAAGTCCAGCAAGGGATCAAGGCAGGAGGAAGAGAAACCAAATCCAAGTCCAGCAAGGGATCGAGGGAGGCAGCAGAGAAACCAAATCCAAGTCCAGCAAGGGATCAAGGCAGGAGGAAGAGAAACCAAATCCAAGTCCAGCAAGGGATCGAGGCAGGAGGAAGAGAAACCAAATCCAAGTCCTGCAAGGGATCGAGGGAGGCAGCAGAGAAACCAAATCCAAGTCCAGCAAGGAATCGAGGCAGGAGGTAGAGAAACCAAATCCAAGTCCAGCAAGGAATCGAGGCAGGAGGTAGAGAAACCAAATCCAAATCCAGCAAGGGATCGAGGCAGGAGGAAGAGAAGCCAAATCCAAGTCCAGCAAGGGATCGAGGCAGGCGGCAGAGAAACCAAATCCAGGTCCAGCAAGGGATTGAGGCAGGAGGAAGAGAAACCAAATCCAAGTCCAGCAAGAGATTAAGGCAGGCAGCAGACAAACCAAATCCACATCCAGCAAGGGGTCGAGGCAGGAGGAAGAGAAACCAAATCCAAGTCCAGCAAGGGATCGAGGCAGGAGGAAGAGAAACCAAGTCCTGCAAGGGATCGAGGCAGGAGGAAGAGAAACCAAATCCAAGTCCAGCAAGGGATCGAGGCAGGAGGAAGAGAAACCAAATCCAAGTCCTGCAAGGGATCGAGGGAGGCAGCAGAGAAACCAAATCCAAGTCCAGCAAGGGATCGAGGCAGGAGGAAGAGAAACCAAATCCAAGTCCAGCAAGGGATCGAGGCAGGCAGCAGAGAAATCAAATCCAAGTCCAGCAAGGGAACGAGGCAGGCAGCAGAGAAACCAAATCCAAGTCCAGCAAGGGAACGAGGGAGGCATAGAGAAGGTCACAGACAGTGAAACCAAGCACTACACAAGGCTGTTGCCAAGGCAGGGAAGTGCAGTAGAGATGGTATTTAAATCTCTAATGTTCGCGCTCTCACCGTGGGAACGTCTGGCAGGGACGCTCAGTATGATGAGGGAGGGGGGGAAGCCACGATGGAGCACACGTCCCATTGCACTCCTCTCTGAGGAAGCCACTACTGACAGCAGCCATTGCCATGCTGCGAGATCACCAGAGACAGGCAAGGTCCCGCTTGATTCTTAACGGGCCTTATCTTCTCTATGTGCCCCCGTAACCCCTCAATAATCTAACAGTCCAAGTGATGGCTTAACAGAAGGCTTGGGGGTAATATGCACAGAACAGCACTTTCTACCACCCTTACCAGAAGGCTTAGGGGTATCCGAAATGGAGTGGCAATTGCTACTGCCCTTAAAGATGGGTTGGGAGCAGCAGTTGATATTGTAGACTAGATGGAGCATTTTGGTCTTTATGTGCTGTCATTCGCTATTTTCCTACGTTACTATGGCTCTGCAGGAGCTTTCTCCTTCAAGGGAAAAGCCCAAGGTGTGAAGTATTTCTCCTCAAGGTGACGCAGCCAAGAGAGTGGGTCCAGAGTCCCAAGAGATGAAGGAGAGTCAGTATCCCACATGAGGCTTTGACTTGGATTTGGAGATTCTCAGAAGAATGAGAGTTGGGAGCACCAGGGAATATGCCTGAAGGGGAGCTGTGGTGCAATGGATTCTGCAGGGGTGCACCCTTCATGGGTCTATAGAGAGCTCAATGTGTCCAAGAGTGCATATCTGTGGTATCACGACTGTGATAGCAGAGTCTATGCATGGAAAACATAGAGAACTAGGAGAGCAAATGGTTCGAAGCTACAATACCAGCACACCTGCTGAATACAAACTAAATGTAACTTCTCTTAACCTAGGGGAAGGTGTAGAAGGAACGTTAGTACATTCAACCTTCCCTTAGCATATCTGTGAAAGTCTATGTGCCTCCATGTACTCTGCGATTACTCTGCTGGTGATAACTTCAGAAAATAACAGTTTTCTTCTTGGAATATTCCTACAGAGTGAGTCCTGTTGTTCCTGGTTGTGAGGATCAGAGCAGTCAGGGGGGCCATAGAGGGGATGTTTCAATGGTTAAGATCCCTTTCCAGCTCAGGTTTTCTTCACACCCTCCTTGCCTCTGGGCCAGGATCCATAGACCATCTGCTTGACCCCAAATCTTATTGAAGCACCCTGAGAGGTCGGCGCTCTACTCAGGTTTCAGACCTGCTCACTTTTTATGTGCCCTGTCCAGAGGGGGCTTAAATTTCTTTGCACAATGTATAGTCCCTATTTTCATCTTGGTCAGCATCTCTTAGTATTTGTACATAATTAGTCTGGGTGGGATGGGGAAGGAGGTACCAGGAGGGGCTTAGTTATTATCTGTGTCAAATTCCCCCCGTATCCTTCTGTATACTCTTATATTGGCTCATTTCACATCACTCGTCAGCAAAAGCTTCGTCTGTAATTATTGTTTCCTTGTCTTGGAATATCATTAGTTGTAAGAGTATTTTTTAACACGAATAAAAAGACAAATATAAAATCTCCCTGGATGATAGTTTCTGCAAGATTATCTAAAATACCAAATGAAACTCCAGGAGGGGGGGGACGGACACATTTATTTATTTATTATTTATTTAGCATTTTTATATACCGAAATTCATGTAACAGGTTACAAATCACCTCGGTTTACATTATAACAATAACCTTTGCATAAGAATGCATTACATTGAACAGGGTGAATCAAACTTGGATCAGTGGAGATGGGTTTAACATAGAGGTAATAGGAGGAAATTTAACCGGCGGGCCGGGTGCTAACATAGGAGTATAGCCAGGTGTCTAAAAGAAGACACTGGTAAGAGGAATTGTGGAGGAGCATTATTAACTCGTCTGTGAAGTGCGCGGCTTGTTAATGAAGAAGGTCTACTGTCGAAACCGTAAGAATTCCGTGGGTCATTAGAGTGGGTCTTCTGGGAAAACCAATGGAAGGCTTAACCAGTGGGATGCAGAATTTTACATTTCCACCACGCCTGTGGGATGCAGAATTTTACATTTCCACCCCGCCTGCCCAGAGCATATAACTCAGAAAAGAGTACTTACTCCATCATATTTTAGCCCAGCTTCAGATATAATATACATAGGATATTAATGTCCTGGTGCATTATAAGATCATAAATAATGTTGAGATTACTTACCTGATAATCTCGTTTTCCTTAGTGTAGACAGATGGACTCAGAACAAATGGGTATAGTGTGCTCGTGCTAGCAGTTGGAGACGGATCTGACGTCAGCACGGGTACATATACCCCCACAGGAAGTGAAGCTCTTCAGTAATCTTCCTTGCAAAAGCTGTTATGGATGTGTGTACTGACGCTCAATGAAATAGTGAAAACAGGATTCCCCTGACCGATTGATAGTAGCTGGAGACCGCCAGCATTCCCAACCGGAAGACGTCGACACCTGGTAGAGTGGACGCACTCATGTGAGAAGTGATAAGGTTTACCTTGAATTGGTGAAACCAATGTATACAGGCAGCTGGATGGGATGCTGAGTCCATCTGTCTACACTAAGGAAAACGAGATTATCAGGTAAGTAATCTCAACATTTCCTGTCGTGTAGCCAGATGGACTCAGAACAAATGGGATGTACAAAAGCTTTACTCCCGGACTGGGCGGGAGGCTGCCTGAGGACCGTGTAAAACTGCCCTTGCGAATGCTGTGTCCTCCCTGGTCTGGACATCCAGACGGTAGAACCTGGAGAAGGTGTGGAGGGAGGACCACGGCGCCGCTTTACATATTTCTGCAGGCGACAGCATCCTAGATTCCGCCCAAGATGCTGCTTGGGCTCTGGTAGAATGAGCCTTGACTTGTAGAGGCGATGACTTCCCGGCCTCCACATAGGCTGCTCTGATGACTTCTTTAATCCAGCGGGCGATGGTGGGCCAAGAGGCCGCTTCTCCTTGTTTCTTCCAGCCATGAAGGACGAACAGATGGTCAGACTTTCGAACTGTTTCTGTCATTTCCAGATATCTGGGCAGCAATCTGCCAATGTCGAGATGGCGTAGCAAACGCCCTTCTTCTGATTTCTTCAGGCCTGCCGTAGTTGGCAAGGATATGGTCTGGTTGAGGTGAAATCGTGAGACTACCTTAGGCAAGAAGGATGGAACTGTGCGAAGATGGATAGCCTCAGGAGTGAGTCTCAGAAAAGGATCCCGGCAAGACAGTGCTTGTAGCTCCGAGATGCGGCGTGCTGAACATACAGCCAGCAAGAACATCATCTTCAAAGTGAGAGAACGTAGAGACAGGCCCCGAAGGGGTCGGAAGGTGGATCCCGCGAGGAAATCCAAAACTAAATTGAGGTTCCACAAAGGCACTGGCCACTTCAGTGGCGGACGAATGTGCTTGACTCCTTTCAGGAAGCGAGAAACATCTGGATGATTGGCAATGGTCTTGCCATCCCTCCTGGGACCATAGCAAGACAGCGCAGCCACCTAAACCTTGATGGAGCTGAGGGAGAGACCCTTCTGAAGCCCATCCTGCAGGAAATCCAGAACCATAGGGATGGTAGTCGCATGGGGATTGGTGCCATGGGCCTCGCACCAGGCTTCAAACACTCTCCAAATCCTGACGTAGGTGAGGGATGTGGAGAACTTGCGGGCTCGGAGGAGTGTGTCTATCACTGGCTCCGAGTAACCTCTCTTCTTCAGTCAAGCCCTCTCAATGGCCAGACCGTAAGAGAGAATTGAGCCGGATCCTCTTGAAGGATGGGACCTTGACGGAGCAGGTCCCTGAACGGAGGCAGGGGAAGGGGCTCCCCTGCCAGTAGTCTTCTCATGTCCGCGTACCAGGGTCTTCTTGGCCAGTCTGGTGCCACCAGAAGAACTAGGCCCCGGTACTTCCGAATCTTGTGGATAAGGGCACCCAGCAGGGGCCATGGAGGAAAGGCGTATAGCAGGGCCCCTGGAGGCCATGGCTGAACCAGGGCGTCGATCCCCTGAGAGAACGGATCTCGCCTGCGGCTGAAGTATTTGGGTACTTGAGCACTGGACCTGTCCGCTAGTAGGTCCATGTCCGGAATCCCCCAGTGATCCACAATCATCTGGAAAGCTGTGGGGGACAGCTGCCACTCTCCCGGATTTAGGCTTTCTCTGCTGAGGAAGTCTGCCGTGGTGTTGTCCCTTCCGGCAATGTGGACGGCGGAGATGTCCTGAAGATTCGCCTCTGCCCAAGCCATCAGCATGGCTATCTCGAGGGACACCTGTTGGCTTCTGGTTCCGCCCTGTCGGTTGATGTATGCCACCATGGTGGCGTTGTCTGACATCACTCTGACTGCTCTGTTCCTCAGTCTGTGAACAAATGTCAGGCAGGCTAACCAGACTGCCCGTGCCTCTAGTCGGTTGATGTTCCACCCCGACTCTTCTCTGGTCCACCGCCCTTGGGCTGTGAGTTCTTCGCAGTGTGCTCCCCATCCACTCAGGCTGGCATCTGTGGTGAGCAGAGTCCACGTGGGGGAGGACATCTTGGACCCCCTGCTCATGTGGTTGGACTGCAACCACCACTGTAGCTGAGTCTGCACTCTGGCTGGTAGAGGTAGATGCATAGAGTAATGTCGGAAGCGGGGTCTCCATCGAGAGAGCAGGGAGCGTTGTAGAGGTCTCATATGGGCCCTCGCCCAGGGTACCACTTCCAGGGTGGATGCCATGAGACCGAGAACCTGCAAGTAATCCCAAGCTGTGGGTCGACTGGCTCCCATCAAGGACCGGAGACGCGCCTGAAGTTTTAATCTTCTCTTGGTGGTGAGACTGACTGTGTCTGCCTGGGTGTCGAACTGGACGCCCAGATATTCCAAAGATTGGGAAGGCTGTAGGCAACTCTTGCCGAGGTTGACGACCCATCCAAGGCTTTCCAGAAGGGCGATCACTCTGTTGGTTGCCCGATGGCTCTCCTCTCGCGATTTCGCCCTGATCAGCCAATCGTCTAGGTAGGGATGGACCAGGATTCCTTCCCGTCTGAGCGCCGCTGCTACCACTACAATCACCTTGGTGAAGGCCCGCGGCGATGTGGCCAGCCCGAAGGGCAAAGCCCGAAACTGGAAGTGGCGTCCTAGCACCTTGAACCGTAGGTAGCGCTGATGATCCGGATGAATCGGGATATGCAGGTAGGCTTCTGATAGATCTAAGGCCATGAGGAATTCTCCTGGCTGTACTGCGTTCTTGACTGAGCGCAGAGTTTCCATGCGAAACCTCGGGACCCGTAAGTATTGGTTGACGGACTTGAGGTCCAGGACGGGCCGAAAGGTGCCCCCTTTCTTGGGTACCATGAAATAAATGGAATAGTGTCCAGAATTCACTTCCCGTGCAGATACCGGGACTATGGCTTTCAGGGACAGGAGCCTCGCCAGGGTAGCTTCCAATGCTGCCTTCTTGTGGATCGGACACGAGGATTCCACAAACCTGTCCGGAGGGAGATGATGGAAGTCCAGAAAATAACCCTCTTGGATGATGGCGAGGACCCACTGGTCCGACGTAATCTCGACCCATCTGGGGTAGAAGGGGGTTAACCTGCCCCCTATGGCCCCATCCCCCAGATGGATCGGCGGATTCTCATTGGGAGGCACGGCCAGGACCTGAGCCCGAGCCGGCTCCTCTCTTCTGCTGCTTGGGCCGAAAGGACTGGTTCCTGGCCTGAGGACGAGGTGCCTGGTAGCGCCCCCTATAGGGATTGAAGCGTGGAGAACTTCTGCCTCTGGAGGGCCTTGGAAAGGCGCGCTGGTTCCTTTTGAACCTGTCTTCTGGCAGTCGAGGTATGGGAGAAGCACCCCATGTGCTGGCCAGTTTATCAAGGTTGCTGCCGAACAGGAAGGACCCCTTAAAGGGCATTCTGGTGAGGCGTGTCTTCGAAGGAGCATCAGCAGACCAATTCCGTATCCAGAGCTGCCTCCTGGCAGCCACAGAAGATGAGATCCCCTTAGCTGTTGTACGGACTAGGTCGGATGCGGTATCCGTGAGGAACGAGAGAGAGGAGTGCATGTCCGCTGCCGGAGCATTGTTCCTAACCTGTGACAAACAGGAGCGCGTCACCACTGTGCAGCAAGTTGCGATTCGCAAAGACAGAGCTGCCACCTCAAATATCTGTTTCAGAATGGCGTCCAGTCGCCGGTCATGAGGCTCCTTGAGGGCCCCCCCCCCCCTCAACTGGGATGGTAGTGCGCTTGACCACAGCGCTAATCAAGGCGTAAACCTGAGGGCACGCCAGCAGTTCCTGAATAGCCGGTGCCAGGGGGTACATGCCTATCAGGCCCCGCCCCCCTTTGAATGAGGCCGCCGGTGCAGCCCATTCCAGATCTATCAGTTGCTGTGCAGCTTGCAAGAAGGGAAAATGGCGGGCTGAAGGACAAAGACCTTCCAGCAGAGGGTTCTGTGTAGGTGGCACCGCAGAGCTGGGCCCCGAAATATCCGCCAGGCACTGAGATATTAGGTCGGAGAGATCTTCCTTGGGAATGAAGCGCCTCATGGTTCGATATGGCTCCATCCCCGAGGGAAGTTCCCCCTCCTCGGAGGGTTCTGAGTCGGTCTCCGAGACATCAGAGTCTGCCTGAACCGGACTGCCCGGAGGCGGTGCACGATAAGGGCGCGAAGGTCCAGGGGCAGGGTCCACTGGAGCAGCAGCAAAAGCAGCAGCCCCTGTAACAGCAGGGCCGGAACGGGAAGCTGATTGCATCTGTACAAAGGCATGGATCCCCTTAAAGAGATCCACCCATGGAATGGAAGTGGTCTCTAGCCGTTGGGGTACCAGATCCCCTGGGATTCCCGGCTGTTCAAGACTGCCTGCGAGATCCGGGGTGGCCCCTGGAGAACTATCCACAAACCTTGGTTGAGACTGGTCCTGGCCCGAGGCTCCACTGCCTCCTCACATTGGGCACAAAGGGAGTCTGGCTCCTCGCTGTGCGTGGCTCTGAGCTGGCATGCTGAGCAGAGGCCGTGAGCTTTCACGCCGGAATCAGGAGGCGCCGCCGCCTGGGACACCGGGGCATTCGATTGGTCCATTGCGCTAAAGTAATATTTATTTATTTATTTATTTAACAGTTTTTTATACCGACCTTCATAGTAATAACCATATCGGATCGGTTTACATTTAACAAGGGTATAACTGAAGTAACAACTGAATTAAATTAAACAATAGATAACAATAGATAAGAATAAGTCAAAGTTACAATCAACAAGGAATGAAGAACTTGGAAGCTTAAAAAGCTGGAAAGAAGGTAAAGGCAGGTAATAGTTATAGAGTGATACAATAGTGAGTACGAGTTAAAGCTTACAGGTGCTTTAACCTGGAAGTGCCAGAGTCCAATGTTCATGAAGATAAAGGCCAACATCTGGGTAGAAATAAGAGCAACTAGTGCTTGTCTGGTGGATCAGAGAAGGCTTGGTGAAAGAGCCACGTCTTAAGTTTTTTTCTGAATGTTAAAAGGCAGGAATATGCGCTTAATACAATAGGCGCTCAATACAACGTGCGCTCAATACAATATGCGCTCAATACTAAGCGGCAGCTATATACGCTTAATACAATATGCGCTTAATACTATGCGATCAGCAATATACGCTAAACACAATGGGGCGGATTTTAAAAGGCGCGCGAATAGCCTACTTTTGTTTGCGCTCCAGGCGCAAACAAAAGTACGCTGGATTTTAGTAGATACGCGCGGAGCCGCGCGTATCCACTAAAATCCTGGATCGGCGCGCGCAAGGCTATGAATTTTGTATAGCCGGCGCGCGCCGAGCCGCGCAGCCTACCCCGTTCCCTCCAAGGCCGCTCCGAAATCGGAGCGGCCGCTCCGAAAATCGCCGCTCCGAAATCGGAGCGGCCGCTCCGAAATCGGAGCGGCCTCGGAGGGAACTTTCCTTTGCCCTCCCCTCACCTTCCCCTCCCTTCCCCTACCTAACCCACCCGCCCGGCCCTGTCTAAACCCCCCCCTTACCTTTGTCGGGGGATTTACGCCTCCCAGAGGGAGGCGTAAATCCCCGCGCGCCAGCGGGCCTCCTGCGCGCCGGGCCGCAACCTGGGGGCGGGTACGGAGGGCGCGGCCACGCCCCCGGGCCGTAGCCACGCCCCCGTACCCGCCCCCAAAACGCTGCCGACACGCCCCCGAAATGCCGTGACGACCGGGCCCGCCCCCGACACGCCCCCCTCTGAGAACCCCGGGACTTACGCGAGTCCCGGGGATCTGCGCGCGCCGGGAGGCCTATGTAAAATAGGCTTCCCGGCGCGCAGGGCCCTGCTCGCGTAAATCCGCCCGGTTTTGGGCGGATTTACGCGAGCAGGGCTCTGAAAATCCGCCCCAATATGCGCTCAATAACTAAACAGAATATGCGCTCAATAATATGCGGTCAGCAATATACGCTAAACACAATATGCGCTCAATAACTAAACAGAATATGCGCTCAATAATATGCGGTCAGCAATACACGCTAAACAGAATATGCGCTCAATAACTAAACAGAATATGCGCTCAATAATATGCGGTCAGCAATATACGCTAAACAGAATATGCGCTCAATAATATGCAGTCAGCAGTATGCGCTCAATACAGGCGCCTATCATGGGCGCTCAATACCTGAACCGGGCCAACAAAATGGCGACCACTGCGGCGTGCCGCATACAGGCAACGCCGCCGATCCTCGACTTCGGAGACCAAAAGTAAAAGTTGTGCGCCTTACCTGATTCTCGGCGCTTCCCGGCTAGAACCCGGGTGGTCTCCGGCTGCGGGGGAGAGGGGAAGTACCGTCACCACCGCGCTTGAGGAATGCACCCGCTGCCTCCCAGGTCCACGCCGGGACCGAGGCGCCTCTTAGCCCACAGGCTTGGTCCTCGCCGCGATTCGGCCACCGGACCGAGGCCTAAACCTCCGAGGGAGCACGGAACTCACCCCGGGAAGCTCAACTGGGGGAGGGACCAGTGGTATCACCGCAGGAGCACGGGGCTCGATGTTCCTGTAAAGATTTTAGCAATAGAAGTAGAAAAGTAGAAGTAGATTGGAAACACGCTCAGCGAGTGTGCAGGCTCTCCAAACTGCTTTGGAGACGGAAATTACTGAAGAGCTTCACTTCCTGCGGGGGTATATGTACCCGGGCTGACGTCAGATCCGTCTCCAACTGCTAGCACGCGGATACCCATTTGTTCTGAGTCCATCTGGCTACACGCCAGGAAATAGTTCATTTTCCTTGGACCTAGGGTTAATTAAACTGAGTCTCTTCCTGAATGCATCCTTTTGATAGATACATTTAGAAAATGAGGTCTATCAAAGATAAACTCTTTCAAAAATCTGTCTCCAAACATGAAAAATAACTCTAGGTTTTTGCCATGGATTATGTCCATTGAGGCCCCAAATAGCTGGAATTCTATCTTCACAGATCGATGACCTCTGGCAAGTATTAAACATCCAATGAACATCAGAACCGGACTAAAAAAAATTAACACTAAAACTATACAACAATAAAATGAGCAGCACCCTACTCTGTCAAAGAAATTAATATGTCACAGCTCTACCAGCAGAGGAATCTCAGGAAGGAGTTCAGTCATGCCTCAGGATATGGACTCTCACACCCTCTACCAGCAGAGGAGCATCCTGAGGGAGCACACTCATTCCTCAGGATATGGACTCTCACACCCTCTACCAGCAGAGGAGTATCAGTAAGGAGCATAGTCACCCCTCAGGATATGGGTTTTCACAGCACTACCATCAGAGGAGCATCCACAGGAAGCATATTAATTCCTCAGATAGGGACTCTCACACCCTCCACCAGCAAAGGAGTATCAGTAAGGAGCATAGTCACTCCTCAGGATATGGGTTTTCATAGCACTACAATCAGAGGAGCATCCTGAGTCAGCACACTCATTCCTCAGGATATGGATTCTCACACCCTCCACCAGCAGAGGAGTATCAGTAAAGAACATAATCACTCCTCAGGATATGGGCTTTCACAGCACTACCATCAGAGGAGCATCCACAGGAAGCACACTCATTCCTCAGGATATGGACACTCACACCCTCCACCAGCAGAGGAGTATCAGTAAAGAGCATAATCACTCCTCAGGATATGGGTTTTCACAGCACTATCATCAGAGGAGCATCCACAGGAAGCACTCTCATTCCTCAGGATATGGACGCTCACACCCTCCACCAGCAGAGGAGTATCAGTAAAGAGCATAATCACTCCTCAGGATATGGGTTTTCACAGCACTATCATCAGAGGAGCATCCACAGGAAGCACACTCATTCCTCAGGATATGGACTCTCACACCCTCTACCAGCAGAGGAGTATCAGTAAAGAGCATAATCACTCCTCAGGATATGGGCTTTCACAGCACTATCATCAGAGGAGCATCCACAGGAAGCACACTCATTCCTCAGGATATGGACGCTCACACCCTCCACCAGCAGAGGAGTATCAGTAAAGAGCATAATCACTCCTCAGGATATGGGTTTTCACAGCACTATCATCAGAGGAGCATCCACAGGAAGCACACTCATTCCTCAGGATATGGATTCTCACACCCTCTACCAGCAGAGGAGTATCAGTAAGGAGCACAGTCCTTCCTCAGGATATGAGCTCTCACAGCTGTACCAGCAGAGCAAAATCAGGAAGGAGTACAGTCATGCCTCAGGATAGTGGATACCTCTGCACAAGGATAATTAATGACTAGAAAATCCCAGGACCAATATTATTCATTTCTCAGCAGTTCTTTCTGCCTTTTAAGGATTTCTTCTTTGTAACAAAGATTTTCTCTGATTGATGATCCTGTTTGCAGAAGATTTAAGTGTATAGTTGGCAAATTGTATCCCTTAATATGGAGAAATAAGAAATCCCTCTGTATATGAAAGATAAGGAATTTATTGGGAAAACTGTTGAACTGGAAAATAAAAAACAGATATAAAAAGAAGTATGACGAGAAGAAATGGAAAGAACTGAATTTACTGCCAAGGAAAATAAGTTGCTCTATAAGAGAAAAAACGTCATGAGCGATTGAAAGAAGAGAGCAGAAAAGTCTTGCACTCTAACTTTGCCAATGGCATAAGGGAGAGATCCTGATACCCTCGGAAAAGAGAGGACTGAGAGGGACAGGACAGAAGTGGGGTGGAGAGGGTAAATAAAGGAGGGGTATTTAGCTTTCTATAGAATACTAACGCAAGGGGAAACTCCTTGACATTAAGCACCAGCAGATTTATTTATTTGATTCTGTTTTTTCAGGGACTTCAAAGCGGATTACATTCGGGAACCGAGGGTGATTTCTTACAATCTAAACTTGTAGCCAAGGCAATGGAGGCTAAAGTGACTCGTCCAAGATCACAAACAGCAGCACAATTTGAGTCCTTGTGTCCCTGCTCCTCTCCCTCTAATCCTAAGATATTCCTCCACAAATCACAGAAAGACATTTTTCATTGGAGCACGATCAAGCTGGGGGATCTGTTGCCAGAGGACGCGGTCATGGTGACGAGCACAGCGGGGTTTAAAAGAGGATTGGACAAGTTCCTGGAGGAAAAGTCCATAGCACAGGCAGACTAAGGAAAGCCATTAGCATCCCTGGGAGTGAGGAACAGGAATTAAATCTACTTTATGGCATCTGCCAGGTACCTGTCACCTGGATTGGCCTCTGTTGAAGGCAGGATGCTGATCTCAAGGGATCTTGCTGTGACCCAGCATGGCATTTCTTAGATTAGTTTAATACGGTAATTTGTATAGATCCATGGTGCAAATGCACTTTGAATATTGTGTGCAGTTCTAGTTGCCCCATTTCAAAAAAAGACATAGCAGAACAAGAAAAGGTACAGAGAAAGGCGATAAAAATGATAAAGGGGGTGGGAAAGCTCCCTTAACTCTTCTCCAAGCTGAAGAGTCCTAACCTCTCTAACCTTTCCTCATAGGGGAATAATCGTTCCATCCCTTTTATCATCTTGGTCGCCCTTCTCTGTACCTTTTCTAATTCTGCTATATCTTTCTTGAGATGTGGTGACCAGAACTGCACACACAGTACTCAGGATGAGGTCGCACCATGGAGCAATACAGAGGCATTATGATATTCTCTGTTTTATTCTCCATTCCTTTCCTAATAATCCCCAGCATTATATTTGCTTTCTTGGCTGCTGCTGCACACTGAGCTGAAGATTTCAATGTATTATCAATGATTACACCTAGATCCTTTTCCTGAGTGGTGACTCCTAATGTGGATCCTTGCATTGCGTCAGTGGCACACCAAGGCAGATGCAAGGGGGTGATTTGCCCTTGATGACCACCAGGTAGGGGGTTGCCATCAGTAGCAGGAAAGAAGAAAGTAGAAGCCCAGTAAAACTGCAATGGAGTCATCCTGCCGTGGTCCAAAGAAATAGGAGTCCTACCCTCAAAAGGATGGGCCATGGATGAATGGTGCCTCCCCCTAATTACTTACCTGTATGCACCATCTAACTTATGAATCTAACTTATGATCCGTTTCAATGTTAATATTCCACCTCTGTTCTTTGTATCGCCCTGAGCGAACGTTGTTGTTACATTGTAAACCATTGTGATATGTATATTTTACAGGAACATCGGTATAGAAAAGCAAAAAATAAATAAATGAATTACCCAGGGCTTAGTGGTAATGTGACCATAGTGACCATTTCACCCTCCTCCCCTTTAATCAGAATCTGAGCATGGGGCGGATACTTGTGCACAGATATTACACCAATATTGCATTGCAATATACCATAGCATCACAACATGTATAATAAACAAACATTGCAATATACCATAGCATCACAACAGGTACAATAAACAAACATTGCAATATACCATAGCATCACAACATGTACAATAAACAAGCATTGCAATATACCATAGCATCACAACAGGTACAATAAACAAACATTGCAATATACCATAGCATCACAACATGTACAATAAACAAACATTGCAATATACCATAGCATCACAACAGGTACAATAAACAAACATTGCAATATACCATAGCATCACAACAGGTACAATAAACAAACACTGTAATATACCATAGCATCACAACAGGTACAATAAACAAACATTGCAATATACCATAGCATCACAATAGGTACAATAAACAAACATTGCAATATACCATAGCATCACAACAGGTACAATAAACAAACATTGCAATATACCATAGCATCACAATAGGTACAATAAACAAACATTGCAATATACCATAGCATCACAACATGTACAATAAACAAACATTGCAATATACCATAGCATCACAACAGGTACAATAAACAAACATTGCAATATACCATAGCATCACAACATGTACAATAAACAAACATTACAATATACCATAGCATCACAACATGTATAATAAGCAAACATTGCAATATACCATAGCATCACAATTGGTACAATAAACAAACATTGCAATATACCATAGCATCACAATTGGTACAATAAACAAACACTGTAATATACCATAGCATCACAACAGGTACAATAAACAAACATTGCAATATACCATAGCATCACAACAGGTACAATAAACAAACATTGCAATATACCATAGCATCACAATAGGTACAATAAACAAACATTGCAATATACCATAGCATCACAACAGGTACAATAAACAAACATTGCAATATACCATAGCATCACAACAGGTACAATAAGCAAACATTGCAATATACCATAGCATCACAACATGTATAATAAGCAAACATTGCAATATACCATAGCATCACAACAGGTACAATAAACAAACATTGCAATATACCATAGCATCACAACATGTATAATAAGCAAACATTTATTTATTTATTTATTTATTTATTTAAGTTTTTTTATATACCAACATTCAGGACGATAGTCCCATCATGCTGGTTCACAAGAAACAGGGGTGCAATAATAATAAGACTTTACAATTTGAACAAAAGTGCAGAAAAGCAGTTACATATAACAAGGAAATCAATAACTTGGAGTGAGAAGGAAAATGAAGATCAGATGATTATATATATGTATAAATAGCATTGTATAAATAACATTGTAAGAGGTAGCTATTAATGTTATTATTAGCGAAGCGTGTTGATTGATGAGTTAAATAATGTTGGAGTTAGGAAATGCCTGCGTGAATAGCCACGTCTTGAGTTTTTTCTTGAATGTTGAGATGCTGGGTTCCATTCTAAGATCCGGGGGAATGGAGTTCCATAAAGTTGGACCGGCTGTGGAGAATGCCCGATCTCTAAGCGTGATGTGTCTGGTAGTTTTGGCTGGGGGTACTTGAAGTGATCCTTTGTAAGCATCTCTTGTCGGTCTTGTTGAATGGTGTAATCGGAGGGGGATATGGAGATCGATTGGAGCTAATTGATGGATGTTTTTGAAAATGGTGAGAATGGCCTTGTAGATTATTCTGAAGTGTATGGGCAGCCAATGAAGGTCCATCAGGATTGGGGTTATGTGTTCTCTTCTCCTGGTGTTAGTGAGTATACGAGCGGAGGCATTTTGGACCATTTGCAATGGTTTGGTGTGTGATGAGGGGAGACCAAGCATGATGGTGTTACAATAGTCCAGCTTTGCGAAAATGATTGATTGTAGAATCGTTCTAAAGTCATGTGTGTGGAAGAGAGGTCGTATTCTTTTCAGCACTTGGAGCTTATAAAAGCAGTCTCTGGTGGTTTTGTTGATGTTAGCTTTCAGGTTTAGGTGATTGTCAATTAGAACTCCTAGGTCTCTTACTTGTGTAGTATTTGGTACGGTGGGATGAGTGTGTGTGAGGGAGCTGTTTTCTGGTGTGATGAGTAGAAGTTCCGTTTTTGATGAATTTAGTATCAGGTTGAGACTTGTGAGAAGCTGTTTGATGTTTTGGAGGCAGGTTTCCCAGTGAGACAGTGTTTTTGCGAGTGACTCTTCGATGGGGATCAAGACCTGAATATCGTCTGCATAGAGGAAGTGTTTGAGATTGAGGTCGGTGAGAAGTTTACATAAGGGTAACAGATAAATGTTGAACAAGGTAGGAGACAGGGATGAGCCCTGAGGGACTCCTACTGACGCAGGGTGAAGAGAGGATTCTTTATTATGAATCTTAACCTTATATCCTCTGTTGCTGAGGAAGGTTCTGAACCATGATAGGGCAGTGCCTGAGATACCTATGGCTGTTAGTTGGTTAGTGAGAAGGGAGTGATTGACCGTATCAAATGCAGACGAAAGGTCGAGTAGTATCAGAAGGAAGGCTTGTCCTTTGTCTAAGCCTAGGATGATGTGGTCAGTCATAGAGATGAGGAGGGCTTCCGTGCTTAAGGTTTTACGGAATCCGTATTGTGATGGGAATAGAAGGTTATTATCTTCAATGTAGTTTGAGAGTCGTGAGTTTACCAATTTTTCCATTATCTTGGCTATGAATGGGAGGTTGGCTATCGGTCTAAAGTTGTTAGAATCGTTTGGGTCGAGATTTGGTTTTTTGAGAAGGGGTTTGAGTGAGGCAAGTTTGAGGTTGTCAGGGTAGATTCCTTGTGTAAGGGAGCAATTTATGATATCTGCCAGGGTTTTGGAGATAGATTCTGGAATTGATAGTAGTAGTTTGGCTGGGATGTGATCCGAAGGGTGAGAGGAAGGTTTCATTTTCCTTAGAATTCCTTGGATCTCAGTGGATGAAGTTGTGTCAAGTTCTTCTAACCGAGTGTAGTTGATTGAAGGTTGAGGAGTGGTTAGTGGAACAGTGGGGTTCGTGGGGAGCTGCGATAGAAGAGTATTGATTTTGTTGCTGAAGAATAGAGCTAATTCTTCCGCTTTCGATTGAGCTTGGTCATGAGCAATCTCTGGTTGGTTTAATTGTGTGAGGTTGGCTACATAGCTGAAGAGGGCTTTGGCATCGAATACAAGGTTGTGTATCTTCGAGGCGTAGTAGTCCCTCTTGGATCTTAGGGTGCTTGATTTGTATTGGTGCAGAGATGATTTGTAGATTGAAAGGGTGTTGGTTCCTGGGTTTTTGCGCCATTTAGCCTCATTTTGTCTTAGTTGGAGTTTGAGCTTTCTTAGTTCTAAAGAGAACCATGGCTGTCTTTTGGAGGAATTCTGGTGTGGTTTTTTTGTAATAGGAGGGCATAGCTTGTTAGCTATAGTTTCGGTGATTGTATTCCATGATCGAAGTGCTGCGTTCGGATCTGTAAGGTCCAGTTGGTGGAGTAGTGGTGAAAGGTGATTGTTAAGGTCTTCTGGGGAGCAAGTTTTCCTGTAATTGAAGGAGGGCGAAGGAATGCAAGCCGGGTTGGTATCTTTTATAGAGAATGAAGTTGTTATGAGGTAGTGATCTGACCACGGGACCTTAGTGCAATTTGGGATAGATGCGGGCTTGATTGCAGCGTTAACGAAGATCAGGTCTAGTGTGTGGCCGGCTTTGTGGGTAGGTTTGTTAACTAATTGAGTGAAGCCTAGCGCTGTGAAGGCTGTGAGTAGTGTTTCACAGTTAGGTGATAGGGTAGGGTTATCAACGTGCATGTTGAAATCACCTAGAATGATAGCTGGCGAGTCAAAGTTGATGAGGGAGGAAGTTAGTTCGACCAGAGGTGAAGCATCTGATTCCAAGAGTCCTGGGGGAGCATATACGAGAAGGATTTGGAGCTTGTCTGAGGTGAAGAAGCCGAATTCAAGTTTTGAATTGGAATTGGATTGATGTAGAGAGAATCTGAGGTCCTTTTTAGTTGCTAAAAGAATACCTCCTCCCTTTTTTTTATGACGCGGAAGCGAGAAGAAGTCGTAAGCCTCTGTAGGTAGTTGATTAATTATTGCTGTGTCTGATGGTTTTAACCAAGTTTCAGTGATTGCACATATCTCCGGTTTCACGTCGATGAGGTAGTCATTTAAGATTACAGACTTCTTCGTTAGAGATTGAGCATTGAAAAGGCTTAAAGAGAAAAGGGTGAGGCCTAGAAGTTGCGTGGAAGGAGTGATCAAAGTTGAAGAGAGGGATTTAAGGTTGTGTTGTTGGGCATGTCGGAAAGAAATTCTTTTGGGTGGTGTATTATGTTGAAGAATTGGAATTGTGAAAAATGGGGCCATTTGAGGGACTATGTTGCGAGGTTAGAAGGATTAAGAAGGAGGGGCTATGTGAAAGTTGGAGGCTTGTATGTGCAGGTTTGATGAAAGCTAGAGGCTTGCATGGGATGGTGTATGAGTACTTGAAGCTTGCAGGTGGGTCATGAAGAGTGCTAGAAGCTTGCAGGAGAGGCTGGATGAATGCTGGAAGCTTGCAGAAGAGGCTGGATGAATGCTGGACGCTAGCAGAGGAGGCTGGATGAATGCTGGACGCTTGCATAGGAGGCTGGATGAATGCTGGAAGCTTGCAGGTGAGGCTGCAGGTGAGAAGGGTGAATGGATCGAGGTTCGGGTGCGGAGGTAGCGAGGTTGTACGACTGGCGTTCTGACAGGGTGAGAGTCTTATTGTAGTAGTCTGTTACGACGCTGTAGAGACTGGAAAGGATGAGGTTGGTTGGGTGGGACTTTTATTCCATACGGCTGAATCGGTAGGCTCCGAACCTTTGCTAGCTGCTACCTTAGTTATAGATTTAGGTTATTCCGCGGGTGTGGCTCGGGGCCTGCTCGGGGCTCTACCATAGCATCACAACATGTATAATAAGCAAACATTGCAATATACCATAGCATCACAACAGGTACAATAAACAAACATTGCAATATACCATAGCATCACAACAGGTACAATAAACAAACATTACAATATACCATAGCATCACAACAGGTACAATAAACAAACATTGCAATATACCATAGCATCACAACATGTATAATAAGCAAACATTGCAATATACCATAGCATCACAACAGGTACAATAAACAAACATTGCAATATACCATAGCATCACAATATGTACAATAAGCAAACACAGGAAATCATTTCACTCATTTCTGCCTGATCTGGATCCAGGGCCCAGGCAGGCTCTACGCCTGCTACAGGCACTGTCCTCCATGGCATGCAGCTCCATCCTACAAAATAAAAACTTAGACACACAGAAATTCACAGACATCCACTAAAATTGGATGAAGAATGACAAAGTGAGGGAAAGAGGTCAGCCCTGCCACTGCTGGCTCCAGAGGCTGCAGCCACCACCCTTACTTGCTGGAGCAATGATCACACTTTTCACAGGTTTTACTCTGGGAACTCCATGGGGATTCTCCTAGTGGGAGAATGAATGACTCTGTGACGCCAAGGAATTACATTGCATCTCTAGGGGGAAATCAAAAGAATATCCTGCAAGACCTGAGGACAGAAAATAACATTACTCTGCTGGTGGTCATCACTAACTGTGGCATATTCCTGTGGCAGAATGGAAAACCCATCCTACAAAGGAAAACGTTAGCTTTAAATGCACAACAGCTGAAGTACATTCAAAGCCCCTGTATGAATTTTCCATTTTTTATAGTGAAATCTTTCTTAATAGAGCTGTTTGAACACACAAGCAAGAATAAATACATTCATTTTCTGTTGATAAATCACAGAAAACCACTAATTCATTTTCTTAAATCAGAAATAGACTGAAATAATGCCATCCATAAAAATGGCTAAAGAACTTAAAATCTCTCAAAGAGGACCAAGACAGCTATTCTTGTCTTCAAGGTCTTTTGACCATCAAGTTATCTGGTTGAAAGAAAAATCTCAGTTTAAAGCACAGTCCAAGTTAGGAGAGCCCTCCATGATAATAACACAAAAACAGAGAAAACATAGAAATGATGGTAGGAAAGGACCAAATGGTCCATCCAGTCTGCCCAGCAAGCTTATGGTAGTATCTGCTGCAAATACAAATCACTCCTATACTTATCAGTTTCTCAGATCATCAAAGTCAGGGTCCTTGTTGGTTGCTGTTTGAGTCCAATTCCCCATTACCTCTTGCCATTGAAGCAGAGAGCAATGATGGAGTTGCACCAACAGTATGAAGGCTTATTAGTTAAGAGTAGTAACAGCTGCATTAGCAAGTTACCTCCATGCTTATTTGTGTTCCCAACTGTACAATTCAATAACCTTGTCGATTGCTGTCTGAATCCAATTCCTCTTTTCCCCCTGCTGTTGAAGCAGAGAGCAATGATGGAGTTGCATCAACAGTATGAAGGCTTATTGGTTAAGGGTAGAATCCGCCACACCAGCAAGTTACCCCCATGCCTCTTACTTCATTCCCATCCTCTAGCCTTTAGGGATCCACAGTGTTTAACCCATGCCCCTTTGAAATCTTTTACTGTTTTTGTCTTCACCTTCTCCTCCAAAAGGGATTCCAGGCATCCACCCCCCTCTCCGTGAAGAAATATTTCCTGACATTGATTCTGAGTTGCCTTTCCTGGAGTTTCATTTCGTGACCCCTAGTTCTACTGAATTCTTTCCAGTGGAAAAGGTTTGTTGTTGATTGTGCATCATTAAAACCGTTCAGGTTTAGGAAGGTCTGTATCATATCTCCCCTGCACCTCCTTTCCTCCAAGGTGTACAGATCTAGGACCTTATTTGATGGAGGACCCCCTATCACCACCATCTTGGTCACCCTTCTGTGGGCCACCTACATCCTGTCTCTGTCTCTTTTGAGATGCGGTCTCCAGAACTGAACACAGTACCTCAGGTGAGGCCTCACCAAGGACCTGTACAAGGGGATTATCACCTCCTTTTTCTTACTGGTTATTCCTCTCTCTATGCAGCCCAGCATTCTTCTGGCTTTAGCTATCGTCTTGTCACATGGCTTTACCATCTTCAGATCGCTAAACACTATCACCCCAAGGTCTCTTTCTTGCTCCGTGCACAACAACCCTTCACCCCCCTCATCACATACAGCTCTTTCGGATTACCATATTCTAGATGCATGACTCTGCATTTCTTGGCATTGAATCCCAGCTGCCATATCTTCAACCACCATTCAAGCATCCTTAAATCATGTCTCATTCTCTCTACTCCTTCTGGAGTGTTTACTCTGTTGCAGATCTTAGTATCATCCACAAATAGACAAACTTTAACTTCTTTCCCTTCCGCAATGTCATTAACAAAGATATTAAACAGAACCGGTCCCAACACCAATCCTTGCGGCAATCCACTTAACACCATCAACCAGTTTGTAATCCACACCACCACCTTGCCACTCATTCCCAAGCTTCTCATTTTATGCATGACTCTTTTATGTGGGACTGCATCAAAAACTTTACTAAAATCCAAGTAAATCACATCTTCCCTGATCCAATTCTTTAGTCACCCAATCAAAAAAATCAGATTCATCTGACAGGACCTTCCCCTGATGAAGCCATGCTGCCTTGGATCGAACAATCCACTGATCTGTATATAGTTCACTATTCTTTCCTTCAACAGAGTCTCCATTAATTTTCCCACCACCGAGGTGAGGGTAACCGGCCTGTAGTTGCCAGCCTCCTCTCTGTTACCACTCTTGTGAAGCGGGATCACCACCGCTCTCCTCCAATCTCTCGGCACCACTCCCGTTTCCAGGGATCTATTGAACAGGTCACGCAGCGGAGCCGCCAGCACATCTCTGAGCTCCCTCAGTATCCTGGGATGAACCTCATCAGGTCCCATGGCTTTGTCCATTTTCAGTTTCCCCAGCTCTTCCCACACATTCTCTTCTGTAAATGGAATTTCATCTGCTCCATCCCCATCCACAGTCTTGTTAACTAGCAAAGGTCCTTCTCCAGGGTCTTCTTTAGTGAACACCGAACTAAAGTATGTGTTTAATATTTCTGCCATTTCTTTATCTCTCTCCACACATTGATCCTTGTCACCTTTCAGTCTCACTATACCACTTTGGAACTTTCTTCTTTCTCTGATGTATCTGAAAAATGTTTTGTCACCTCTCTTTACCTCTTTGCCAATCCTTTCTTCTGCCTGACTTTTTGCTTTCCTGATTTCTTTCTTCATCTCCCTCAGTTTCACCAGATATTCTTCCCTGTATTCCTTTTTTTGGGATCCTTTATAATTCTTGAACGCTGCTTTGTTCACATTTATTATGTCAGCTATCTCCTCTGAGAACCAGATCGGTTTCTTATTTCTCTTACTTTTGCTTAATTTTCTAACTTATAGATTTGTTGCTTTTATTTTTGCTCTTTTTAGATTGGCCCAGCACCTTTGCTCCACCTCTCCCATTTTCTCCCAGTCTTCTAGTTCTACCTCCAGGTACATCATCATTTCAACAAAGTCTGTATTTTTCAAATGCAAAACGCAGGTCTTCATGTGACTTCTCCTTATCCTATTTGCGATGTCAAACCGTACCATATGATGATCACTGGTGCTGAGGTGGGCACCCACCTGGACATTAGAGACCTTATCCCTGTTAGTGAGCACTAGGTCAAGTATTTATTTATTTTATTTATTTAGGCATTTTATTATATACCATTGTTGCAAAATAAACTCACAAAAGATTACAAAATCATCATTCAGATTCTAGGTCAACATTCCCAATCTGGGTCAACATTCATATTCTAGGTAAATACAACATCAGTTACATATTCTAGATCATATTCATACATAATCAAGTTCATCACAACAGCAGATACATAATCTAGGTCAACACATCAGCATCAAGAACACATTAGCTAGGGTGCTCTGATTTGTAACCTATAATTTCCATTTCATTTTCCTTCATGTTATTCTCAGTATGTTGTCTTGTTACATTGCTCAATGCTTATTGCTCGATTACTGGTTTGGTTAAAAGGTGAGATGAAAGAGGCTATTTTAGCTAAAATATCTTCATTCAAAACTTGGAAGAAGGAACCATCAGAAGAAAATAGGATAAACCATAAGTATTGGCAAGTTAAATGTAAGACATTGATAAGTCAGGCTAAGAGAGAATTTGAAAAGAAATTGGCCATAGAGGCAAAACCTCACAATAACATTTTTTTTAAATATGTCCAAAGCAGAAAGCCTGCAAGGGAGTCAGTTGGACTGTTGGATGATTAAGGGGTTAAAGGAGCACTTAGAAAAGATAAGGCCATCACGGAAAGATTAAACAATTTCTTTGCTTCAGTGTTTACTGAAGAAGATATTGGAGAGATACCGGTTCCAGAGAAGGTTTTCATAGGTGATGATTCAGATCAACTGAACCTAATCACGATGAACCAGGAAGATGTGGTAGACCTGATTAACAAACTGAAGAGTAGTAAATCACATGGACTGGATTCTGAAGGAATTAAAAAATGAAATTTCAGATCTATTAGTAAAAATTTGTAACCTATCATTAAAATCATCTGATCTACATAAAGATTTGAAGATGGCCAATGTAACCCCTATAATTAAAAAGGAATCCAGGGGTGATCCAGGAACTATAGATCAGTGAGCCTGACTTCAGTGCTGGGAAAAATCATGGAAATTGTTATAAAGAATAAAATCACAAAACATTTAGATAGACATGGTTTGATGAGACACAGCCAGCATGGATTTGCCCAAGAGACGTCTTGCCTCACAAATCTCCTATATTTTTTTGAAGTGGTGAATAAACATGTGGACAAAGGTGAACTGGTAGATGTAGTGTATTTGGATTTTCAGAAGGCGTTTGACAAAGTCCCACATGAGAGGCTTCTAGGAAACTAAAAAGTCATGGGATAGGAGGCGATGTCCTTTTTTGGATTGCAGGTTGGTTAAAAAACATGAAACACAGAGAAGGATTAAATGGTCGGTTTTGACATTGGAAAAAGGTAATCAGTGGCGTGCCTCAGGGATCTGTACTTGGACCAGTGCTTTTTAATTTATTTATAAATGATCTGGAAAGGGGTACAATGAGTAAGGTGATCAAATTTGCGGATGATACAAAATTGTTCAGAGTAGTTAAATCACAAGCAGATTGTGATAAATTGCAGGAAGACCTTGTGAGACTGGAAGATTGGGCATCCAAATGGCAGATGAAATTTAATGTGGATAAGTGCAAGGTGATGCACATAGGGAAAAATAACCCATGCTATAGTTACACAATGTTAGGTTCCATATTAGGTGCTACAACCCAAGAAAGAGATCTAGGTGTCATAGTGGGTAACACATTGAAATCATCGGCTCAGTGTGCTGTGGCAGTCAAAAAAGCAAACAGAATGTTAGGAATTATTAGAAAGGGAATGGTTAATAAAACAGAAAATGTCATAATGCCTCTGTATCGCTCCATGGTGAGACTGCACCTTGAATACCGTGTGCAGTTCTGGTCGCCGCATCTCAAAAAGGATATTGCTGCACTGTAGAAAATGCAGAGAAGGGTGACCCAAATGATAAGGGACATGAAACAGCTTCTCTATGAGGAAAGGCTAAAGAAGTTAGGGCTGCTCAGTTTGGAGAAGAGACGACTGAGGGGGGATATGATAGAAGTCTACAAAATCATGAAAGGACTTGAACAAGTTAATGTAAATTGGTTATTTATTCTCTCAGATAATTGAAGGACTGGGGGCACTTCATGAAGTCAGCAAGTAGCTCATTTAAAACAAACTGAAGAAAATTCTTTTTCACTCAATGCATAGTTAAGCTCTGGAATTCATTACCAGAGGATGTGGTTACAGCAGTTAGTGAAACTGGGTTTAAAAATGGTTTGGATAAGTTCCTAGAGGATAAATCCATAAACTGCTATGATGGTGATTAATAAGCAATAGTAGCCTGTGATCTATCTAATGTTTGGGTACTTGCCAGGTTCTTGTGGCCTGGATTGGCCACTGTTGGAAACAGGATAGGGATGTGAATCGTTTTTTGACGATTTAAAATATCGTCCGATATATTTTAAATCGTCAAAAATCGTTAGAGCCGTGATACAATAACAATTCCCCCGATTTATCGTCAAAAAATCGTAAATCGGGGGAAGGGGGAGGGGAAGGGGGAGGGCGGGAAAACCGGCACACTAAAACATCCCTAAAACCCACCCCGACCCTTTAAATTAAATCCCCCACCCTCCTGAACCCCCCCAAAATGCCTTAAATTACCTGGGGTCCAGAGGAAGGGTCCCGGTGTGATCTTTTACTCTCGGACCTCCGTGCGTTGTAGAAATGGCGCCGGCGCTACCTTTGACCTGTCATATGACAGGGCAAAGTTAGCGCCGGCGCCATTTTGTTTTTTTGTCCCCCAACGGCAGAAGCGTAGGAGATCGCTCCCGGACCCCCGCTGGACCCCCAGGGACTTTTGGCCAGCTTGGGGGGGCCTCCTGACCCCCACAAGACTTGCCAAAAGTCCAGCGGGGGTCCAGAACGATCTCCTACCACGAATCGTTTTTCCATACGGAAAAACGATTCGACTCCAGGAGGTCATTCCGAACCCCCGCTGGACCCCCAGGGACTTTTGGCCAGCTTGGGGGGGCCTCCTGATCCCCACAAGACTTGCCAAAAGTCCAGCGGGGGTCCGGAACGACCTCCTGCAGTCGAATCGTGTTGCCATACGGCCGGCGCCATTTTGCGCAAAATCCTGAAGCTGGAATGGGGTCATGCAAAATCCTGAAGCTGGAATGGGGTCATGCACCTCTTCAAGGCCATCTCATAATACTCCTTGTAGGAGCAAATAGGTTGACTTCTGGCATTACAATTGCAAATCCTTCATGGGCCACCCAGGCACTAATAGCCATATGCCAGTTCTTGGCCTCCATGGACCATACTATGGTCCAAAAGTTGCTTCCTTTGAGGAGTGAGTGTTGGTGTTTGAGGTAGTTGTGAATGGATCCTTGGGCCGATGGCAGATGACCACACCCCTGGGGGAAGATCCCGAGAGGGACCACCGGTCAGGCTCGGAGTTGGGAGACAGACACACACTAGTTCTTTTATTAAACAGTATACTGAACCACCAGAGATGGCAGTAGTGAGCTGGAAGAGCCCGGCTGGGCTGCAGTCCCTCAGGCACTGGAACAGTGATCCTGGATAACTGAGCTGTAGAGAAACTGAATATAGTGAGTAGGCAGGGTAAGCAGAGTTCAGGAACAGAGCCTTGATGGTAACACTCACACAATAGTCTCTAGAAGTAGTCCAGGTGTTGGAATAGGTTAGGCCCTCGAGGAGCGAATACCTGGTTCCAGGGAAAGCTCTGAGAGAGAGAAGATAATTCACTGGTGTAGTAGGCAGTGATGACTTCCAGGCAGAATGAGTATTCAGCAACCAGTCCAGGAACATGGGCCTTCGAGGAGCGAGTGCCGGTTCTTGACTGTGACATGAAAAACAAAGAGTGAGCGAGGCCCCCGAGGAGCGGGTACCCCTGGTAAGTCCGAGGAGGCAGAGTAGCTTGGAGAGAGCGAAACTGGTCCGTAACCAACTCCTATTCAACTCCTTACTAACTCGATTAGTTAGCGATTTCTGAGCCCTTATATATCCGGTACTGATGACATCATCTCAGGGGATGCCCCTGAGGTTCGCGCCACTGCTGGTACATCAGTCGGGGCTGCACTGCGCATGCGCCCTTATGCCCTTGTGAATCATGGTGGATCGCAGCGTTGAGCCACTCCGGGGATGCCTGAGGAAGTCAGCAGAGAGACACCTCGGCAGCCAACCTTCCCCTTGAGCAAGAGGTAGTCGCCAAAGAGGTGAGGAGTGCGGAATGGAGATGTCGAGCAGCGACGGTCGCAACAGTACCCCCCTTCAAAGGGCAATTACCTCTTCAGGTACCAGGCTTGGGTTTTGAAGGATGCGCGAGGTGGAACTTATGAATCATCTCTTTGTCCAGAATATTGGTCTGAGGCTCCCAAGCGTTTACTTCTGGGCCGAATCCTTCCCACTTTAGAAGGTATTCAAAAGTATTGCCTCTTTTACAAACATTCAGAATTTCTTTGACATTGAGTTCTAAGTCGTCTTCTGCATTGATAATAGATGATTCTTGAGATATTGAAGAAACTTCACTGGGAATTGCATCGTCTTCCTTTCCCACCAAGCAAAAGCCTGCACTGGCTGGCGACATTGATGGTCGGATAAAACCCCTCTGGAGATTTTCTTCAATGTTTTCCGACATTGCTTAATCTCAAAAGCTGAGAGAAAATACACCTATCCTTTCGGAAGCTCAGCAATAAACTTCAGTCTTAGGGCACAGTCATAGGGCTCCTGTGGAGGAAGAACATCAGCTGTTTCTCTGGAGAATATATCCCTGAATGGGGTGTACTGGAGCGGCAGTCCCGGTACTGCTGGAGTCGCAGGCATGCCTATAATAGGTGAAGTCTCCTTAAGGCATTTCCCATGACATTCTGGGCTCCAACGGGAGAGATCCAAGGATGCCCAGTCAAATTGGGGTTGGTGTATTTGCAACCAAGGTAACCCCAGGATGATAGGGTGCACAGCCTTTTCCAGTACAAAGAAGGAGAGTGATTCTGTATGAAGAGCTCCAGTGCGGAGAGTAACTGGTTCAGTCTTGAAAGTCACATCTCCCGGTAAGGGCTCTCCATGAATGGAGGATAACAGTAGTGGATCTTTCAACTTGATGAGGGGAATCCTCAAATATTCCACTAATTGTCTGAGAATGAAGTTACCTCCTGCCCCTGAGTCCACCAGGACAAGAGTCTGAACCGTGACTGGTCCGTAGGTCAAGGAGACTGGGAGAGAGAATGTCAGGGAGGGTGCAGGAAGGCCTAAAACCAGTCCTCCTGCAGGACTTTGATCCGTTCATTCTTTCGGATGAATGGAGCATGTAGCGACATCATGGCCGGGCTGACCACAGTACATGCACAGTACTTCGTTTTTTAAACTTCGTTTTTTAATCCTGTTCTATGTAAACCGCTAAATGTAGCGATTGTTACTGTTCTATGTAAACCGGGGTGATATGTATATTATACAAGAACCTCCGGTATATAAATTATTTAAATAAATAAATAAATGCAAAGGCCGTGCTTCTTCCGAAATCTTCTCTCTTTAGAAGTCAAACATCCATGACCAAGTTGCATCGGTTCAATAGCAGGAATTACTGGAACCATCCGAGGTGCATCAATAGCACTTGCCTGTTTCAACCCGGGTAACACCTTAGGCCGGAGTTCCTTCACCTTGTCCCGGAGCCAGTGATCAATCCGAATGGCAAAGGCTATTAATTCATCCAGCGAGTCAGGTGTTTGACAAGCAGCCAGTTTGTCCTTCAAACGGTTATCCAGGCCTCTGCAAAAGAGAGTCTTGAGAAATTTGGGATCCCAGCGGAGTTCTGCCTCCAGAGTTTTGAATTCTATAGCAAATTCAGCCAATGATCTGTTGCCTTGCTTCAATTCCACCAAAGTAGAACTGGCTACAGCAGTTCGAGCAGGTTTATTGAAGACAGATTTAAACAAGTCCATAAATCCTTCTATGTCCTGCAAAATAAGGTCCTTGCATTCCCACAAGGTAGATGCCCAAGACAAGGCCCCACCATCCAGGTATGAAAGGATGTAGGTAGTCTTGGAGAGAGCCGTAGGAAATAAAGATGGCTGTAAGGCAAAATGCATGCAGCATTTAAAAAGCCCCGGGTTTTCTGGATTTCTCCAGAGAAGCGGATAGGAGCCACCAGTTGCACAGCAGTCTTTAAAGTTACCTCCTGTAACTGACCTTCTTGGCTGGAAGCTGTGCCTTGAATCTTCTGTGTATGTAGCTGATGAAACGCTGAAGTAAGTTTCTCCAAGGCATCTTGCTGCTCCATAATGCGCTGGGCCAGGCCCGGTATGGCCTGCAAAGCACTCAGTTTTGCTGGATCCATGGAGTTAGCAATCTGTTAGTGTCCGTGGTAGTTGTGGGTGGATCCTTGGGCCGGTGGCAGATGACCACGCCCCCGGGGAAAGATCCCGAGAGGGACCACCGGTCAGGCTCAGAGTATGGAGACAGACACACACTAGTTCTTTTATTAGACAGTATATGGAATCACCAGAGGTGGCAGTAGTGAGCTGGAAGAACCTGGCTGGGCTGTAGACCCTCAGATACTGGAACAGCGATCCCAGGATGGCTGAGCTGTAGAGAAACTGAATAGAGTGAGTAGGCAGAGTATGCAGAGTTCAGGAACAGAACCTTGATGGTAACACTCACACAATAGTCTCTAGAAGTAGTCCAGGTATTGGAATAGGTTAGGCCCTCAAAGAGCGAGTACCTGGTTCTGGAGTACAGTTCTGGAAATCCCACCTTCAAAAGGACATAAACAGGAAGGAGTCGCTCCAGAGGGAGGCTACTAAAATGGTCAGTGGTCATAAGAACATAAGATATGCCATACTGGGTCAGACCAAGGGTCCATCAAACCCAATAATATCCTGTGTCTAACAGTGGCCAATCAAATCATAAGATTAAGTACCTGGCAAGTACCCAAACATTAAATGAATAGATCCCAAGCTGCTAAGCCTTATTGATTAAATCCAGTTTATGGACTTCTGTTCTAGGAACTTATCCAAACCTTTTTTAAACCCAGTTACACTAACTGCCATAACAACATCCTCTGGCAATGAATTCCAGAGCTTAATTATGCGTTGAGTGTAAAATAATTTTCTCCAATTTGTTTGAAATGAGCTACTTGCTAACTTCATGGAGTACCCCCTAGTCCATGTATTAACCAAAAGAATAAATAACCAATTCATATATACCAGTTCAAGTCCTTTCATGATTTTGTAGAGCTCTATCATATCCCCCCTCAGCCATCTCTTCTCCAAGCTGAAGAGTCCTAACCTCTTTAATCCTTCCTCAAAGGGGATCTCTTCCATCCCCTTTATCATTTTGGTCACCTTTCTCTGACCTTTCTCCAGTGCAACTATATCTTTTTTGAGATCTTCATTCTAAAGCATATGGGGACAGACTTAAAAATCTAAACATGTATACACTAAAGGAAAGGCAAGATAGGGGAGATATGATAGAGACATTCAAATATCTCTAAGGTTTCCATGCACAGGACGTGAGCCTTTTTTAATGGAAAGAAGGCTCTAGAATGAGGGTTCATGAGATGAGGTTGAAAGGGGGAAGACCTAGAAGTAATCTCAGGAAATATTTCTTTACAGAGAGGGTGGTGGATGTGTGGAGACTCCCAGCCTCCCAGTGGAAGTGGAAGTGGTAGAGACAAAAACGGTATCTGAATTTGAGAACGCATGAGATAAATGCAAGGGATCTCCAAGGAAGTGATGAAAATTATAAAGTTAAATTAATTGGAGAGTTGGGTGGAATGGATGGCCCATGCACTCTTTTTCTGCCATCATGTTTGTATGTTTCTATGATGGAAGGCAAGCATTGTATTTTTACTGGGATAAGACAAGAAGGCATCCGGTTTATATGATGAGGCATGTTTGTTGCGAGCTATGTGAGCATGAGCCCCTCTTGCAGTGGCACAACTGATGCAACTTCTTGGGTATCTATAGGGTAAGAAGCAGAGACATCATCCAAAGGCACCATGGGCTTTTCCCACCACAGGTCCCCAGTGGTGTAGCTAGACAATTTGGCACCCGGGGCAAGAGACTTCTTCGGCGCCCCCTCCCTCCATCAATGATTTGCATTGAAATCGGTGCTATTTTCTGCAGAGCCAGGCGTTTTGGCGCCCCCTTAGACCCGGCACATGTGCTCAGTGTGCATGGAGTTTATACAGTGTCTAATTAGCATACATGGCTGTTATTACATCCCGTACTTCCACAAGTTTTTGCAGGATGCGCACAAAAAAAATCCACGCAGAAAAATCAGCAGTCTTATTACATTGGCCTGTCAGATAGCAGCATCACCCCGCCCCCATTAGACCTTCTGAAAGATAAGAGAAACACGATAGTGGCGCATGTGATCACCGTGGAAGTCTCCAAGATCCCAGTCCAGCTCAGTTCACAGATATACTGATTTCCCCGCTGCCGGCGGCTAGCACACAACATTCAGTGTCTGACCTGCACTCAGTACGCGGTGCTGCAGGGGCCCTCCACGGCCACACGCCTTCTTCCTGTACCACCCCCTTTCCTTTTGGCCGCTACAAAGAGGAGTGCAGTTCTGCAACAACGCTGCTGGACTCCTCTCGTTTGACTAACAGGGAAAGCTCCCAAAAGAAAGGTGGTGCCACCACCGCCTCAGTCAAAACAGAAACCAAGCTCGAATGAGCTTCCGCCCGCCGCGGTCTACTCCAAGCAAGTCCACTCACCGTCTCCCGGGAAACACCTCTGACTGCCAGCCGGCTCCGCCAATCAGAGGGCAGCAGCAGCGAAGACAGATGAGAGACTGCCGCCAATAGGGGACACGCGCGAGCGAGGTTGGGGAGGCTTCGCAGCCAGTTTTTCCTCGGCTACAGTCTGCGCGTGCCGGTGACAGGAATGATTGGGGTTCCTTCCAGTTGTGCGCGACGAGCTATGGTAAACTGCTGCCACGAGGCGGTGCGCGTGGGAATGGAAAAAGTTGGTCGGAGAGCGTAACAGGAGCTTTGTGATTCCTAGAGTGTATCCCTCACGCGTTTTGGCACCCCCTTAGACCCGGCGCCCGGGGCGGCCGCCCACCCCGCCCACCCCTCGCTATGCCACTGCAGGTCCCTTAAATGTTTCATGTACACACACCTAGGAAGGAAAGTCATAGGAGCAATCACACGTCGGTGGCATCCAGCCGCTTGAGACTGCTGGTAGCAGTTGGGGTGAGTGAAGCCACTCGTAGGGTCATCCCATGAGCAGTTAATGTAACGATATTGTAGGGTAAATTTCCATACCTGTATTGCCATTAATCACTAATAATGGGCCAGAGAGCTTTGACATCACTATCAGCATTTGTGAGGTCAAAATGTAACAATAACACAACTATGAGCACAAAAATCAGGCAGAAGGAGCACACAAAGGAGCTCACAGAAATAGCAGTTCCTTAGTAGCACTTCTTCATGTGTGTGACAACATGCACACACTCCTCCAGCATCCTCCTGGTTCTTTTAACAGTCACATGGTGGAAGGGGATGGAAGATATTCCAGGCAGAATGGCAGAGCAGATGGAAAGCCAGGAGACAGAAGGTTCTCAGGACACAGTCTCAGGCATGACTCCCACACATTGGTAATTGGTAATTGGTACAGAGAAATTGGGGTACTATATTTCCTTCTTTATCAGGAATTTGATCAGATCTTTTAGCAGTAAACTCAGTAGATAGAGATGCTTCTGGCTTGAAAGGTCTTTTTTGACTAACAGCCTGTACTACCATCCCGTCTCGCCAGTTCCTGGCCGTGGCACCCTCAGTACCCTCAGCCTCCATTGACCTTCCTGCTGCAGAGGCAGCACCAGGCTCCCTCCTCTGAATAAAGAGCTTCATTCTCAGCCACCACCACTGCTCTAGCTGCTTCCTGCCTTATCTTGACTATACACCCTTTCATTAAATGAGTCACACATCTTCAGATCTTCTGATGTGGAAACAACGTTATCATTGTCCTCAATTCTATATTCAAGGAAGCATTAAAAATCTTGTCAGCTCTATGCAAAATGATAAAGACAGAATAAGTTTAATCTCCTGTTCTTTGAAGAATGAAGGAATCTTATATTAGGAACTCTTAGCTTCCCATACCTGGCCACGTCTCTTGCTAATTGTCTATGGCACATTTGAAGAAACAACTTTAACTGAAAGAGTTGAGAGAATAACAGAAACATTAGCGTCATCTAGAACAATACCCTCTGAAATGACCTGAGGCTAATCCATGCCTAGTTACAAAACCAGCAGCTTTGTTATTTCAGAAGTAGACCTTAGGCTCCTTCATCAACTGATGACGCCATCATTACTGTTAGTAAACTTTCAGCATTTAATGTAACATCTCCAGTTGCTTAAGCAAATTAATTCCACAACATGAATGTCTGACCTTAAGAACTCTCACCTAGGATTGTATGCTGCTTTATTCATGATGGTCAATGACAGCTTAAATTCAAGAAAGCTACCACACATAGGGGGTCATTTTCTATAGCTTTCGCATGCGAAAAGTACCTTTTCACACGCGATAGCTAGATCGGGGCGGAGTCAGGGTGGAGTCATCACCAGAAAGGGAAGGAGTTGGGGTGGCACTGGGGGGTGGTCACGGCGAAGACATCGCTGATGGCGAAAAGGTAAGGTCCCTTATCGCCACCAGTAACGCGCCCAATAGCGCCACCTTTCATGGTGGCGCTATTGCTTTGTGAAAGCCGGCAGTGCTAACACGGTGGTGGTGCGATCACTGCCGGCTTTCGCAGGCCCACCCCCCCCCTATTACCGTATGATTCACCAAGGCCTGCGATTTTAGAAAATCCAGGCCAAAGTAAACAATTGCCAATATTCAGCTGATATTAAAAACCTTTCATTAGGTTCAGAGACATCAGAAAATTGCAGACCAATCTCTAATTTACCTACCTTATCTAAAATAATCAAAAAAGTAATGCACATTCAGCTTTATTCTGTTCTTGCAGGATTTTTATATTACACCCCCAACAATCTGGACATCATAAGGGTTTCAGTCCTGAAACAGCTCTTACTGCCCTTCCTTCAGGAATTGCTCTTAACTTGGACAGGGGTCATGCTGTACCCAGAATGCTTAGCATTTGACATCCTTGATCAATAGTTGCTTCTCAGTCGTCTTTATGTAATTGGGGTTGATACTGCTCTCACTTGGTTTAAATCTTTTCTTGAGGGTAGGATTTATCAGGTTCACTGAAATTCTTCAGTCCCTCATTCTCACCATCTCTCTTGTGGCGGTCATAGGGTTCCACTCTTCCTCTTGGCCTTTTTAATCTGTATATTTCCCCATTGCCTACACTAATATAAAGCTTGGGTTTTAGCAGTTGTCTGTATGCTGATGATTGTTGTCAGTTTTGACCCCTAAAGGTGATATGACCCTCGGGAAGTTCAGTCACTGTCTCGTTGTTATATCAGCTTGGTTGAAATTAGCTAAATTAAAAGTTAATCCTGAAAAATCTGAAACCATTTGGTACCCAGATACTTAAACCATACACATTGTCCTTCTCCTAAGATGGACACTATACTGTTTCCACTGAAGAAAGAAGCCGCCACATTAGGTTTTCAGCTCATTCCTCATTAAGCTTCTCTCCACAAATCTCAGGTCTAATACAAAGAGCTTACTTGTTTTTGTGTTTCTTTAGGCAATTAAGACCTTTTTTTGGCATTCATGATCTCACAGTTTTAACCTATGTATTTGTTTCTAGCTGTTTACATTATTCTAATGCAGTAGTAATGAGAATACTTCAGATAGTGCAGATCAAAGCAGCCAAGTTAATTTTCAACAAAAAGAAAACCAATCTAAGACCCTTGCTCATTCAACTTCATTGGTTTCCTGTAGCATTGCAAGTTCACTTCAGAAATGGCTGCTAACATTTAAAGGCCTTCCCCAGTATAATCAAACTATCTTTTTCCTTATAAACCTAGTGGTAGCCTTTGTTTTCACAACAAGAAGAGAAATATGGGGGTAACCTGAACGGAGTGGTAGTTACTACCTTGCGAAGCTTGCAGGGCAGACTGGATGGACATTTCTGCCGTCATTACTATGTTACTATACGTAAACATTGAGCATTCCTTCACCAAAAGACATTAGGCTTCTCACAAACACAAGATTTGTTTCTCTTATCTTGCAACTAGTTTTTAGAATTTGCTATCACTAGCCCTAGATTTAGAGAATGAAGTCTTTAAAGACTTATCTCTTTACCCAGGCTTTTCCAACTTAGGGCCATATTTACTAAGCCTTTTTCCCATACACACACAATGGAAGAAAATCTTTAGTAAATAGGCCCCTTAGTTTTATAATAAGTGATTCCACTTTTATTATTTTCTAGAATATCCTATGCTCAGTTCGTAATTGTTTGATCTTGTTTCATGAAGTAGTTTTATTTACCTATATGGTATTTTAACATTTTAGTGTTTATTTTGCTATTAGATTTTATTTTATATTTTTACTTTAGTGTGTTATATTTGTATTTTGTTAATTTTTTGAATAATATTTTGTACATTTTTTAAAATATTTTATTACATCACTTTGATTTTATTTTATGTAAGAAAGGTGATCAATCAAGACAAATTAACTACCTGCGACCAATAATCCGCCCTACTGCCAGCACACAGCCCTCCACAGAAGCACTTTCTGGAGGCAGTAATCTTACTCTATGTCTGCTATAAGAAGAGGATTTTCCCTTGAAATAATACAGTGTAACTGTCACAGTGATAGAAGGGAGAGCTGGATACAGTGTAATTGTTACAGTGATAGAAGGGAGAGATGAATACAGTGTAATTGTTACAGTGATAGAAAGGCGAGCACTGGATACAGTGTAACTGTCACAGTGATAGAAGGGAGAGCTGGATACAGTGTAACTGCCACAGTGATAGAAGGGAGAGCTGGATACAGTGTAATTGTTACAGTGATAGAAGGGAGAGATGAATACAGTGTAATTGTTACAGTGATAGAAAGGCGAGCACTGGATACAGTGTAACTGCCACAGTGATAGAAGGGAGAGCTGGATACAGTGTAATTGTTACAGTGATAGAAGGGAGAGATGGATACAGTGTAATTGTTACAGTGATAGAAAGGAGAGCACTGGATACAGTGTAACTGTCACAGTGATAGAAGGGAGAGCTGGATACAGTGTAACCATCACTGTGATAGAAGAGAGAGAGAGCTGGATACAGAAGAACTCGTGTCTTTTGTTACTCACTCACCTGGCATGGGGCAGCCCAGAATTTCCACCCTCATGCAGATGCTCCCATCTTCATACCATGAGCGAGGATTAATTCGAATGTATCTGGCCACGATCGGCTCTGGCAATTCATTGAGGACCGGGATCTCTTTCTCACTGTTGCCTTCAAAAACCTGTTATTATAAATAAGAGCATTGCTTGTTTCATGTTCCTGCCCCTGGGGAGCTTGGCCTTCCTTCCTCCTCTGGTGCCTGGGAGTGGAGTCTGCATTTAAGTCTTTGTCTCTCTCCTCTGTTTTTCCCCTTCAGCCTTGCCTGTTATTACATGATTTTCTCATAATGTTCGAAACCTGAAGTCCTTTCCCTTACACTTCCTCATTTGTCAGACTTTGTGTCCAACATTTATTTATTTATATGTATTTATTTAAAAATTTTTGTATACCGACATTCGTTAAGAAAACATCACATCGGTGGCCAACAGGGCTTTACAATGAAACTAATAAAAGAACTAGTGGGGGGGAGAGGAAGGGGATAGAAGGATAGGGAAACCAAGATTATGCTGTACAAATAAGTAAACACAAAAACATAATAAATGCCAGTATAGATTATGTACAAAAATATACTAGAGGGAGAGAATTAAGAAGGGGGGATTTCGGTCGTAGACCTGTGGAGGGAGGGGCGGGAAGCGAGCTGCTGAAAAAATATTTTCAGCAGCCTCCTCCTTAATAATTTTCTTTCCTTCTAACGTACTTTGCATAGCTTTGCCACTCTTCCCACTTTCACCTCCATATATAAGACTATGCCAGCCCATGACGAGCTTTCGCTTATGTTGAATTCCCATTTTCTGAAAAGCTTCCTAGGACAGTTATTTTCCTTTTAATTTCTATCTCCCTCCTCTCACCTAATGCAATCTAACCCCCAAGTTCTGAGCTTCTCCACTTCCTGTACATCCTTTCCAGAGAAGGGGTGAGTGCTGTCATTTCTCCTCCCATGGCACTCACCATGTCCACTGTCCCACTTCTGATGGGGATCCAGCTGTGGCTGTCATTGCTGACCATCACTCTGTATGCTGTGACCCAGTCACTCCTGGCAAGCAAGGGGAAGCAGATCAATAGGAATGCAATGCAAGAAGAATTTTATCACTGCAATACTTCCTCCCAGTTTTACTTTTTATCCTCATGTACATCATTGCCAACATTTTAACCTTCTAGTTTACAGTGCATCATAAAAGGCTGTTAGTGCTGCAATAGCCATGCAAAAGGGAAACAGTCACAAATGCTGTCTCTTTGCCATACTCAGTTCCCTCCCTAAACTACTTTCATCTCCTTCCTTCTCTTCACTCTCTGCTCAGACTATGGCTGACTACTTCTATGATAATGTCCCGAATTGTCAACCACGTCTTTTCTACCTCGCTCTTCTCTACTTCATTCCTCTGCTCCCTGCTCCTTTCCTGAAATCACAGTGGAGGAAACTGCCCGTCTTCTCTCCTCCTCCAAACTCACTACTTGCTCCTCTGACCCCATTCCCACCCAACTCCTCAGCTCTATTTCCCCTGCATTCATCCCTTCCATCTGTCACATCCTGAATCTATCACTTTCCACTGCTACTTGTTCCTGCTGTCTTGAGATGCTGCGAGCACACCACTCCTCAAAAATACCCTCACCAGAACCTTACCTATCCTGCCAACTATCATCCATCTTCCTATCACGTCCAAGCTACTCAAGCAAGCTCTTCACCTCCACCGTCTTAACTTTCTATTATATTCAGTCATACTCAGTCTGGTTTACTTTTAACCCTCTACATTCTGCAGAAAAAGCCCTTGCATTCTCACCTGGATATCATGGCTCTCTCCTATCATGCTTCTCTTCTTACTTCTCCCATTGCAGTTTTACAGGGTCATTCATCAGAATGCATTATGGCATTAACACGTGCAATAATCATGTTATCACATGGCACAAATGCAAAGTTTTTGAAGGGGAGAGAGAGAGAGAGCAAGAGAGAGAGAGCACCTCTGGAAAGACCTTCAAAGTATTCAACTATTTATATCTCTAAAGGAGGGCCGGCTAATAGCTCGAGGTGAGGTGTTGGTGGTAGTTTATGGTTTACATGCAGAGTGAGATGTATGAACAGCACAGTACATCTTGGTGAACATTTCATGTCATTTGGAGTGAGAAAAGTCTCACTAAGTTGAGATTTATACAATGTTCTCTCACCCTAACTTGATAGTACCCTGTTATAGAATTCATCAGGAACATTGAAGAACTCTCTCTCTCTCTGTCTCTCCCCCCCCCCCCCCCCAAGAATAGATACCTGTCTGGGCAGTTCAGGAACTGTGAAATAGAAGTATCGTGGAGTGCAAAAACGTTACTGCACCCCACGATACTATTTATGTGAAGTGCAATGTTAGCGCACAGTCTAGTTATTCTAAAATTACCATTAACATGCCCCTTTTTCTTACTGTGGCCGTTATCCATGCGATGTTATAGTATTTTGATGAATCTAGGGGTTAGTGTATCATCTGGTGGATCCTCCTCTGCCACCATCCCACTATTAACTGGTGAGCCCCTTGTCTCTTCTCTCTGTATACCAATCCCCTTAGTGCTCTGCTCCCCTCCCATGATTTTCAATGACATCTTTATGCTGGTAATTCCCAGATCTACCACTCTACTCTTATCTATGTCCTTCACCACCACCAATTCCCAGCTCTGTGATTTCCACATTGCTGCACTGCACACTTGCAATAGTCCTCCTGAGTTGGTGTGTCATGCTCCTTTTCTGGCCTTATTCAAATCCACTCTTAAAATCCACCTTCTCACGGCTGCATTTAAATCTTCACTAAAATCTCCACCAGTCTCTTCTGAATTTCAAAACAAATGGATAGAGGGGGTAGAGACACAAGTGGACTCTTCACACTGGAGTAGTGTTCAGTAGCTTTTGAAATTAACTGATGCAGCTGTGTCATGCCAAGAGGCTCCTGTAGGTCCCTCATACTGTCAGGTTTAAGCAAAGGGAAAGGTGATGGTACTGTGTACAATGTGTGTGCTGCACAAAACATGTCCTAGAGCTATACATGCCTTGCATCGAAACCCGTTAATTCACACACTACCGGACTCGTGCTATAGCTAGAAAAGAGAGGCATGCATAACTGCACATGAGCTGCTGCACATTTGAAAACCATCACCGATGTGACAAGGAGCTGCAAGGAAAGCATGAGGCACTTGATCACGTCTCATGACACACCAATTTGTTCTGGCACACTGACAGGGAAACTCTGGATTAAGGTCTATTTTGTGTGTCTATGAAGTGTGTTGTGAAAATTAATTAGTTGGTTATTCTGTTTTTCTATGAAATGTGTTAAGGAAATGAGTGAGAGGGTAAAGTTATTGTTGCAGGCATGAACCTTTGGACTGAGCTGGCATTGACACAACCTGCAGGGTGGAGCCTTGCAGGTACCCACCATCAGCGGGCAGAGTTAGCTGAGGCAGAGGTCTAGCTGAAGCTTCACCTATACCAGCCCACGTTCCCCTTGGGTTGAGTCTTTGGGTCCCGGAGCCCGCAGGTCTTACGTAGAGCCTCTGCTGATGGTCAGAAGATCCATGCCATACTGGGTCAGGCCAAGGCTCTATCAAGCCCAGCATCCTGTTTCCAACAGTGGCCAATCCAGGCCACAAGAACCTGGCAAGTACCCAAAAACTAAGTAAGGCAAAACGATTACCGGCATGGTTAAAAGGGGAGGTGAAAGAAGCTATTTTAGCCAAAAGATCTTCATTCAAAATTTGAAGAAGGATCAACAGAAGAAAATAGGATAAAGCATAAACATTGGCAAGTTAAATGTAAGACATTGATAAGACAGGCTAAGAGAGAATTTGAAAAGAAGTTGGCTGTAGAGGCAAAAATTCACAGTAAAAACTTTTTAAAATATATCCGAAGCAGAAAGCCTGTGAGGGAGTCAGTTGGACCGTTAGATGATCAAGGGCCTAAAGAAGCATTTAGAGAAGATAAGGTCATCGTGGAAAGATTAAATGACTTCTTTGCTTCAGTGTTTACTGAAGAGGATGTTGGGGAGGTACCCAAAATGGAGAAGGTTTTCATGGGTAATGATTCAGCTGGACTGAACCAAATCACGGTGAACCTAGAAGATGTGGTAGGCCTGATTGACAAACTGAAGACTAGCAAATCACCTGGACCGGATGGTATACACCCAGGGTTCTGAAGGAACTCAAAAATGAAATTTCAGACCTATTAGTACAAATTTGTAACCTATCATTAAAATCATCCATTGTACCTGAGGACTGGAGGGTGGCTAATGTAACCCCAATATTTAAAAAGGGCGCCAGGGGCGAACCGGGAAACTACAGACCGGTTAGCCTGACTTCAGTGCCAGGAAAAATAGTAGAAAGTGTTCTAAATATCAAAATCACAGAACATATAGAAAGACATGGTTTAATGGAACAAAGTCAGCATGGCTTTACCAAAGGCAAGCCTTGCCTCACAAACATGTAGATAAAGGTGAACCGGTAGATGTAGTGTATTTGGATTTTCAGAAGGCATTTGACAAAGTTCCTCATGAGAGGCTTCTAGGAAAAGTAAAAAGTCATGGTTTAGGAGACTTAGATATTTGAACACTAAGCTAATCTAACTTATGACCTTCTTTCCTATTTAATCTTATGTATTTAAGCACTGCTTGATCCCAAACGTACTGTATTCTCTTCAGTTCTAACTCTCCAATGTATCCCAGTTCTATTCACCCCTATGTTATTGTCCGCTTGCCATGTTCAACTTTATATGTATTGTTCATTGTTCACTGTTTTCTGTAAAGCTCGTTAGCTGAATTTTTTGTTCTCTGTGAATCGATGAGATGTTCCCAACATTCATTGGTATATAAAAGCTTCCAAATAAATAAATAAATAAATAGATGGTGATGTTCTTTCATGGATTACAAACTGGCTAAAAGACAGGAAACAGAGAATAGGGTTAAATGGACAATTTTCGCAGTGGAGGGGGTAGACAGTGGAGTGCCTCAGGGATCTGTATTGGGACCTGTACTTTTCAACATATTTATAAATGATATGGAAAGAAATATGACAAGTGAGGTAATCAAATTTGCAGACGATACAAAATTATTTAGAGTAGTTAAATCACAAGCAGATTGTGATAAATTGCAGGAAGACTTTGTGAGGCTGGAAAATTGGGCATCAAAATGGCAGATGAAATTTAATGTGGATAAGTGCAAGGTGATGCATATAGGGAAAAATAACCCATGCTATAGTTACTAGGGATGTGAATCATTTTTTGACGATTTAAAATATCGTCCGATATATTTTAAATCGTCAAAAATTGTTAGAGGCGATATACAATAGGAATTCCCCCGATTTATCGTCAAAAATCGTAAATCGGAGAGATGGGTGACGTCACCAACTAAGATGGCCGCTTAAGACCTCGGCTCCCCCTCCTCCGTCGCTAATCCACCTGCATCGCGGCACCAGCGGGCCTGAGGCACCAGAATTTAGACGGCCCGGGGTCCTAAATATATAGAGATGGCTACTCCCAGGAAAAAACCTGATTTAAACCGCTTCTCGTTTGCGGCGGCGAGCTCTGCAGCGGCACTCGCGGAGGAAGACAAGATGGCGCCGGCCCCGGAGCTTGCAGGGGAGACGGAGCCTGTTCCAGCGCTAACGGGCACGGAGGTACCAACCCGGCACGAATTTCAGACGTGGTTTCAGGAATTGCGGGGAGATATGGCCCGCTTTCGCCAGGAACTGGGCGACATAATTGAGAGTACCAAGCGGGACGTTCGGGAACTCGAACGGCGTGCAGATGCTACAGAAACTGGGCTACAGGACGTGCAAACAGAGTTGGAGTCGGCCCGGGAGGAGCTGGGGCAGCTCAGAGATTCACATGAAGAGCTGCAAGCTCACGTGGAGGATTTGGAGAATAGAACGCGGTGGGTGAATCTACGATTCCGGGGGGTGCCGGAAGGTGAGGCCTTTAAAGACTGTTCGCAGGTGGTGCAGGATATTTGTGCCTATTTGCTGGACCCGGGAAACACCAAAGAGAAACCACGGGAAGTGGTGCTAGAGAGAGCTCATAGAGCTTTTGGCAACCCCAAGAATAAGCAGACACGGGACATAATAGCATGCTTTCATAGTTTTTTGGTTAAGGAAGCGGTGGCAAGAGCAGCACGGGACATGGGCACTATAACCTGGAAGGAATGCAAAATCGAGGTGTTCCAGGATCTAGCCATCTCCACTATCAGGAAGAGGCGTGCATTCCGAGATGTCATCAACATTCTTCGGTCCCAAAACATCCGGTATCGCTGGCTCTTTCCTTTCGGCTTACACTTTACAATAAATGGTGTACAGTCCCGCGTGCAGCGTGTAATGGAAGCTGAAGATATCTTGCGGGCAGCCGGCTTACCAGCTGTGGACGAAGGCTCTAGCAATACCGCAGCCGGGGATTCCCAGCGCAGTGAAAGATCCAGGTGGAAAAGAGTGGACAATGGTGGGAGAAGATTACGTCGCAGATCAGGAGGACCATCAGGCCTGGAGGAGCCCGACTGAGACTGCACGGGACCTTGATTTGGTTTGCTTGTACGACAGGCTGGATTCTGGTGCACAGTGACTGAGTTTGTTTATGGATAAATCCATGGGGTTAGAGGTTTATCAAGGCCCTTCGGGGGGGTGAATAGCAAGCATTGGGTGTTGATGTTAATGTTCAAGTATTGAAAATTTTGCATTTTTTGTCTCTAGCAGGGGGCACTTTGCTATTTTTGGATATCAGTTGGAGGAGGGGGACCATACCAAGGTCATGTGGTGACGCCCGGTCTCCTGTGGTGGAACTCCACTCGAGGCTGAGTGGATGGCAGTTGGGTGGGGAGGGGATGGAGGGGGGGGCAAGGGTGGGGACCAGGGATGGGAGTTTCACAGGGGAAGGCATTTACCCACAGGAAGAGAGGAGGATCTTACGGAGCATAGTTTCTGTCGAGCGTAGCCCTCGTTGTATTGCTGGTGCGCAAGGCAGGCTAAGACCCAGTGCCAATACCTAATAATGAGGCCTATAAAGTTACTTTCTATTAATGTAAAGGGCCTTAATACCTATACTAAAAGGCAGCTGTTTTTGCGTGATATGGCCCATCATAAGGCGGACATTGTTTTTTGCCAAGAAACTCATCTCAGGAAACGGTACGAGCGTCTCCCGGTCTCCAAAGGGTACCCACAGGTCTCTCACGCAGCGGCCACTGCTCAACATAAGTATAATGGGGTGGGGATATTGTTTGCGAGTTCCCTGGTGGTGGATGTCAAATCCGAGATCAGGGATGTGGAGGGAAGATATATTTTGGTGAAAGCGAAAATTAATGAGGAATTGTATACTTTACTAAACGTGTATGCCCCTAATGTGGAACAATCTGGATTTTATGCTAAACTTTCGACCATCATCAGTGAGTGGGTGGAAGGTCGTCTTCTGGTGGGGGGGGATTTCAACATCACGCGATATCCCTATCTTGACAATACACATAGTGGGGGTCTAGGGGGGAAACTAGCCCGGAAGGCACTTAAATACCTGATAGAGGATCGTGGGCTCATTGACGTGTGGCGACTCCGCAATCCTACAGCAAGGAACTATACGTTTTTTTCCCATCCACACAAGTCCTATTCCAGGATCGACTTTTTCTTAATAGATAAAAATATGGTGGAGACGGTCCTGGAAGCGGAAGTGGGTACTATTACATGGTCGGATCACGCCCCAGTTTGGCTCACAATACAATCTAGAGCCCCTCAGGCGGGCGCCAAGTTTTGGAGATTGAATGATAGATTGCTGGATGATAAAGAATTTGTGATGCAGCTTAGGAAACAGATTATTGAGTTTCTGGCTATTAATGAGAATGGAGAAGTGTCACCAGGGGTTGTTTGGGATAGTCTAAAGGCGTTTGTCAGGGGTCTTTGTATAGCACGAGCAGCCCATGTAAAGAAAGAGAGGGCCCGGGAACGCCTCCGTTTACTGGAGAGGGTGGCCAAATTAGAACTAAGGCATAAGCGGACACTAGACCCTGCTACTCTACGGCACCTTGTGGTAGCACGGCAGGCACTGCGGGGACTGGATGGGGACCAGATAGCTTATCAGCTCCAATTATTGAAACAGCATCATTATGAATGGGGGAACAAGGCCGGGCGGTGTTTGGCCCGCAAACTTAAAGAAAGAGTAGCGCAATCCCAAATCACAAAGATCAAGGGTGAACAAGGTCAGTATGTGTATTCGCAGAAAGATATCGGGCAATGTTTTAATAAGTTCTATCAGAAACTTTATGATGTAGAAACGTTGTGTACGCCTGAGGAGATCACCCAATATTTGCGGGATGTTAATTTGCCGGTGCTCTCACAAGTTCAGAGGGATATGCTTAATGCGGAGTTGAGGGAAGGGGAGGTGTCACTTATTATTAAGGACCTCAAGCTGGGGAAATCCCCTGGTTTAGACGGGTTTACGGGAAAATTCTATAAAGTTTTTAGTGTGGAGCTGACCCCGCCGCTAGTGGCGATGTACAATGATACCAGGTTGCAGGGCACATTCTCCAAGGAATCTAATACTGCGGGGATCACAGTTTTGGCTAAGCCGGGCAGGGATCACACCCTGTGCGGGTCATACCGGCCGATCTCCCTAATTAACATTGATCTGAAAGTGTTGGCGAGGGCACTGGCTGTACGTTTAGGTAGAGTGGCCCCTTGGTTGGTAGATAAGGATCAGTCCGGCTTTATTCCTGGCAGACTTGCCTCGGATAACGTGAGGAGGGTGGTGGAACTAATGTGGTGGGCGCAGAATAAGGACACTCCCATGGTCCTGCTTACAGTGGACGCCGAAAAGGCGTTCGACCGAGTGCATTGGCCGTTTTTATTTAGGGTTTTGGAAGTTATGGGAATTGGGGAATCTTTTATTACCTGGGTCCAAAAGCTTTATGGCAGCCCGCAAGCTAGGATAAAAATCAATGGGGCTTATTCGGAGCCTTTTGAAGTCAAACGGGGTACTCGCCAAGGCTGCCCTCTGTCCCCTTTGTTGTTTGCACTTTCGTTAGAACCTCTTGCAGAGAAAATACGGAGACACCCTGACATACATGGAGTATCGATCCGTGATACAGACTACAAGATCTCGCTTTTTGCCGATGATCTTTTATTTACAGTTACCACGCCAGAAACCTCACTGCTCCTCCTTTTAAGGGAACTCAATGCGTTTGGTCGACTGTCTGGCTTTAAGATTAATGCCGAGAAGTCGGAACTGTTAAATGTTTCCATGCCAAGGGTTCAATTTGAGAATTTGGGGAAAGCATTGCCTTTTCGCTGTGCAAGGGACTCCATAAAATATTTGGGGGTCAAATTGGGGTCTCACCTCAATGGGCTTTGTAGCCTCAATTATGAGCCACTGTGGTCTCAGGTCCAACAAGATATGGACAGATGGGACAGAACTGATCTATCGTGGTTTGGCAGGATAGCTGCTATCAAAATGAACATTTTACCCAGACTCTGTTATGTGTTCCAAACGTTACCTGTGGCGGTGCCGGAAGGGGCTATGCGGATCTGGCAAAGAAAGTTGTTTCGCTTTATTTGGAAACGCAAACCACCGAGGGTTTCCCGATCAATTTTATATCGAGATAGACTACGGGGGGGCCTCAATGTTCCTAACTTACGCTGGTATTACACTGCTATTATTTTAGGGGTGATAGTGAATTGGCATGGAATGGAGACGTCCAAACAGTGGGTTACTATAGAGCAAGCTGCTTCTGGGGATATTCCACTCGCCTCTCGGGTATGGAGTAGAGACCCAAGGAAGGCCATTGTTCCTTCTCTAACGCCCTTCACGAAGGCCGTTATGCGACTATGGGTTCAATGGAGGGACAGGATGGCAGGGTCTAAAAGGATCTACCACCTAACATCCGTTTTGGGTCATCCTGGATTCTCTCCAGGCCTTAATTTGGCTTTTTCGCAGAGATGGCAACAACTAGGCTTGACCAAGGCAGGGCAATTCTTCAGGGGGTCTACTGTGCTGGACATGACTGAGATCCAGGATAAACATGCAGGAACGCCAGGGGACTGGTATGCCTACCAGCAAATTATTCACTTCCTGAGGTCGGAGGGGGCACCTGGGGAGTTTTCCAAAGGTAAATCCCTATTTGAGTCCTTGTGTGAACAGCGGGGGCCTATCGCCAAGCCGATTTCCCGGTTGTATATACTCATTAATAGTGGGGAGAAGGTTAAAGCATCTTACCAATTACACTGGGAGTCGGATTTGGGTCACATTCTCCAAGACTCTGAATGGGACCAATGTTATATGATTACGGGTAGGAGCTCCATTTCCGCAACCATTAAGGAAAATGGTTACAAATTACTCTATAGATGGTATATGTCACCGGACCGCTTACATCGCATGAATCCCCAGATTAGCGACGCTTGCTGGCGGAATTGTGGGGAGCGGGGCACATTTTACCACATGTGGTGGACATGTCCCAAGATACAAATTTTTTGGGCGATGATCACTGGGTATGCTACCGGGATTCTAGGGGTTGACGTGCAACCAGATCCCAAAGGATGTCTCTTAAGCCTGGTGGATAACACATTTAGTGATAAGCATAAATTGCTCTTAATACAAATATATATCGCCGCTCGGAGTGAACTAGCGTTTCGCTGGAAACATGTCGATGCTCCTACTATGACGCACATTCACTTGCGCTTAGACAGGTTATATCAGATGGGTTATTTAACTGCGCTCAAACACGATCGAGTTCATAAATTTCGTGATGTGTGGGCACCTTACGAAGTAGGGCTGGCAAAGCAGGCTTGAAGAGTCCTCTTTGACTGTGGTGATTCCTTCTAGGGGGCGGGGGGAGGGAGGGGGGGGAATGAGGGGGGGAAGGGGAGGATAAAGAGTGGGGGGGGGGGGGATTGGAAAAAGCCAGTGACTGTCTCTATCAGGAACTGTTGTTATTGCTAGATTATGTGATATGACTATGGTTGTATTATGTGGGGAGTTATTTGTAGCCCTTCTGGTTTGTATTTCCTTTTTGTTGTTGTAAACGGGGTTATGCCTGAGATGGCTGGGGAGCCTGCCTTGTTGGTACAGAGTGTTCATGTATCATTATACCTGTTCATGATTCCGTGTAACTATGTCAGTTATGTCTTCTGGCAGAAATAAAAACAAATTTACAAAAAAAAAAAAAATCGTAAATCGGGGGAAGGGGGAGGGCGGGAAAACTGGCACACTAAAACAACCCTAAAACCCACCCGACCCTTTAAAATAAATCTCCCACCCTCCCGAACCCCCCCAAAATGTCTTAAATTACCTGGGGTCCAGCGCCGGCACTACCTTTGCCCTGTCATATGACAGGGCAAAGGTAGTGCCGGCGCCATTTTGGTTCCTGTCCCCCGACGTCACGAGCGCAGGAGATCGCTCCCGGACCCCCGCTGGACCCCCAGGGACTTTTGGCCAGCTTGGGGGGGCCTCCTGACCCCCACAAGACTTGCCAAAAGTCCAGCAGGGGTCCGGGAGCGATCTCCTGCACTCGAATCTTATTGCCGTATTGCAAAATGGCGCCGGCCGTATGGCCGTATGGCCGGCGCCATTTTGCAGAGATGATGGCCCACCTCTTCAGTTTCCAAACAGGTTTGGATATTAGAGATGACTTGTTTGGAAACTGAAGAGGTGGGCCGTCATCTCTGGCTTTTTGGTTTTTTGGATTGTTGGGCTGATGTAGTTATGATTGAGGGTCCTACAAAAATTGTGTATATTTTCTTCTGAAATTTGACGGCTGGAATATGATTGTATGAATGAGATACCAGTCTTAACCATACATTGTGATTTATTGTTTACAACTTTGGTTACTGGAATACACAGATTGTGTTGAGGGCTTTTTTGGTGTGAGAGATATACCCATGCCAGAAATGATATTCAAAGATAATTATTCTGCGGAAAAGAAAATCTCAGTGAACTTCAAAGATGTACTAGGGCAAATTGGCAATCTAAAAAGTAGCAAGTCATCTGGACCAGATGATATACATCTCAGAGTGCTGAAAGAAGTGAGAAATGAAATTGGGGCCTGCTATTGGAAATTTGTAAACTGTCAACATCATCTATGATTCTTGAAGATTGGAGGGTTGGCAGAATAACACCAATTTTTAAAAAGGGATCAAGGGGAGATCCAAGAAACTACAGACCTGTGAGTCTGACATCCATGCCAGGCAAAGTGGTAGAAACTATCATAAAAACTAAATTGCTGAGCATATAGATAAGCAAAGTTTAATGGGACAAAGCCTACATGGACTTAGCCAAGGGAAGTCCTGCCTCCCAAATTAGCTACATTTTTTTGAGGGCATAAATAAATATGTGGATAAAGGTGAGCCAGTTGATATAATGTATTTGGTGACATGGGATGTGGACTGGTTACGACGGTTTGCCAGGCTTGGGCTATCTGTGTTAGCATCGTTTGCTCCTGCATCACATGATCTCACAATGCCCGCTGCTGATCAATATGCATTTGCAGAGCATTCTGTAATTGTTGCTGCTCTGTTGCAAGCACTTGGATCACCACCTTGTGAGGCAGTGCCCCTAGTGTTCCCGTTTACCTGTGCAGAACCAGGAAAGATGCTCGGTCCACCTTACATGCCTTAAGGAGAGAATGCTCTGTGAGTGGGATCCTGCGGGGCAGGTGGGGATAATCAGACCAGGCCCAGGTCTCCGGGAGGAAGGCAGCTCCTGTAATGTATCACTGTTCAAAGACTGAGCTGAGAGGAAGCAGTTTAAACTGTGAGTAGAGAGAGCACACTGAAGGCAAAGTCAGTCTACTGTTGTGTGAATAAAGATTAAGTTTTAAGAGAGGCTGGAGTCAGAGTGAATTCCTGCTTCCAGGCCTGAGAGAATCAACGCTTGTTCCCACACCTTCTTCAACTTCCTTGCTTACAGAGCTGCCTCCAAATTAAGTACCTCTCTGGGGAAAGGAGAGGGGTAGGACAAACACAATAACCCTGCTAGCCTGTCTGGCCTTTGCTCACTGCTTGACTCCTGACTACACAGGCGAGGCTAGCGCTCTTGGCCTATTGAGTGAAGGCTGGGTGAGTGAAATTGGGAGGCTCAAGGAAAAAGATAAAACTCTGTAGGGTTTTTTTTCTTCTGCTGCTGCTTCCGATCTTACTATTTATTTATTTATTTATTTATTTGCGCTTTTTCTTGACCGACCATCATCAGAGATATCATGCCGGTTTTCATGTAACAGGGGAAAACAAAGCATGAAGAGAGCAGCTACAAAAACAGGTTAAGGAAGAACTGGGAGGTGCAGAGGAAGGTGCACGTAGAAGCAATAGCTTAAGGCTTGCAAGCAGTATAGTAAACATATACATAATATGTGTCCCAACATTTAAGATGAGATGACGGAGTGCAAATATCCAATAGTGCGTACAATGTGTGGACAGGTTAAATGAGCTATAAATTTCACAATATTTGGATGCTGAGAGGCAGCACGGAAAGTATAGACAAAATGTAACAAACAGGTGAACCTTAAATATAGACAAAGCTTAACATACAGGCGAACATACTACTGCCACCATAACTGGTAACCTGGCAATAGTGCTTGGGGAATGGCCAGAAAGAATAAGGAGGTAGACTCTGACTGTTTTCCTTATGTGTAATTAATTTACAGTGAAAGAAAGTCAAATAACAAATGCAGCTCACCTTAGGTTCAGGTAGCACAGAGACATCACACATAGCAGGTCTTTGCATAGAAGGGATTCCTGTCTGCAGGTCACCTTAAGTTCAGGTAGCACACAGATATCACACACAGCAGGTCTTTGCATAGAAGGGATTCCTGTCTGCAGCTCACCTTAAGTTCAGGTAGCACACAGATATCGCACACAGCAGGTCTTTGCATAGAAGGGATTCCTGTCTGCAGCTCACCTTAAGTTCAGGTAGCACACAGATATCGCACACAGCAGGTCTTTGCATAGAAGGGATTCCTGTCTGCAGCTCACCTTAAGTTCAGGTAGCACACAGATATCGCACACAGCAGGTCTTTGCATGGAAGGGATTCCTGTCTGCAGCTCACCTTAAGTTCAGGTAGCACACAGATATCACACATAGCAGGTCTTTGCATAGAAGGGATTCCTGTCTGCAGCTCACCTTAAGTTCAGGTAGCACACAGATATCACACACAGCAGGTCTTTGCATAGAAGGGGTTCCTATCTGCAGCTCACCTTAAGTTCAGGTAGCACACAGATATCACACATAGCAGGTCTTTGCATGGAAGGGATTCCTGTCTGCAGCTCACCTTTTCAGGTAGCACACAGATATCACACACAGCAGGTCTTTGCATGGAAGGGATTCCTGTCTGCAGCTCACCTTAAGTTCAGGTAGCACACAGATATCACACACAGCAGGTCTTTGCATGGAAGGGATTCCTGTCTGCGGCTCTCCTTAAGTTCAGGTAGCACACAGATATCACACACAGCAGGTCTTTGCATGGAAGGGATTCCTGTCTGCGGCTCACCTTAGGTTCAGGTAGCACACAGATATCACACACAGCAGGTCTTTGCATGGAAGGGATTCCTGTCTGCAGCTGGGGCCTTCCTAACCCTTCTAGCCCTAAATTCTTGTATTCCGGTGAGGAGCTCCTCCCTTCACCAAGCATTCTTTTTGGGTCTGGATTTAAGGTGGAGCAGGCAAGACAGCTGTGCCCAGTCCCTTAAGATGGTCTGTAGGAGTTTCCTGTGCACTCCCTCATAGTGCTACTATCATTCTCCAATCAGGAAAGAGAAAGTACTTTACAGAAAAGGGAAAGAAATGCCTGGAGCTGAAGTATTCACGTATTCAATTCATGTGGAAGATAGAAAGTGTCCCACATCTCAGTAAATGTCCGGAGACCTGGTCCCTATGCACAGTGCCACAGCATTGATTGCTGCAGGACCCTCTTAAATAGCACAAGTCTGAGAAGGCAGTAGCTGGAATGTTTATTTATTGCTTCATTAAAGAATGTATTTTTGGCATGTTTTGGAAAAAAATAACAAGATTTCAATCCAACAGAATATTTTGTTTCATAATATAAACCATCCAAGCTGTGCTTGAAACATGATGCGGACTGAAGATGTGAAAAACTGAACAACACACAGAGGAGCCAAGTCAGCAAGCTCCTGCTGGTGGGCAGAGGTTTGTGAAAACCTGGGGTCAAACTGAAACCAGGCAAATCTCAGCCTGCTTCATGTCTGAGAGGAAATTTGGAAGTTTCCCAGATGCCCTGGGTGCAAAGTTAATCTGGGGAGGATCCAAAACCTATGAAGTGTGAGAAGCATTCCTCTGGCTCTGCCTTGTCACACAGGCCTCAGTACAGCTCCTTGGTGAGGCCTCACCTGGAGTATCGAGATCAGTTCTGGAGCCCGTATCTCAAAAGGGACAGAGACAGGACAGAGGTGGTCCAGAGAAGACCTGCACGAAAAGACATAAAAGATGAGAACTGAGGACCTGAATATGAATACCCTAAAGGAGAGGAGAGACAAATATTTAAATATCTGAAAGAAATTAATGTACCAATAAATATTTTCTGAAGGAAAGGAGGCTGAAGAACTAAGGGTCATAATATGAAACTCCAGAGAGGAAGACTCGGGATAATGAGAAAATACTTAGCCCACAGCAAGACTGCTTGATGCAAGGAATGACCTCCAGTAAAGGAAAAACAGTGCCCAAATTCAAAAGTGCATGGGAAAAACACAGAGGATGCTTTACTGGCAAGAAGATGAAATTATAATACTGGGGTAATGAGCATGGAGCAGATTCCATACAAAACTCCACTCCTATGAATGTATTGTGCTTCCAAGAAAGGTACAAGAGTAACCTGCATGGAGCAGCAGTTACTGCCCTTAAGAGAAACATGGGGGTAACCTGCACAGAGCAGCAGTTACTGCCCTTAACAGAAACATGGGGGTAACCTGCACGGAGCAGCAGTTACTGCCCTTAACAGAAACATGGGGGTAACCTGCACAGAGCAGCAGTTATTACCCTTAACAGAAACATGGGGGTAACCTGCACAGAGCAGCAGTTACTACCCTTAACAGAAACATGGAGGTAACCTGCACAGAGTGGCAGTTACTACCCTTAACAGAAACATGGGGGTAACCTGCACAGAGCAGCAGTTACTACCCTTAACAGAAACATGGCGGTAACCTGCACAGAGCAGCAGTTACTACCCTTAACAGAAACATGGGGGTAACCTGCACAGAGCAGCAGTTACTACCCTTAACAGAAACATGGGGGTAACCTGCACAGAGCAGCAGTTACTACCCTTAACAGAAACATGGGGGTAACCTGCACAGAGCAGCAGTTACTACCCTTAACAGAAACATGGGGGTAACCTGCACAGAGCAGCAGTTATTACCCTTAACAGAAACATGGGGGTAACCTGCATGTAGCGACAGTTACTGCCCTTAACAGAAACATGGGGGTAACCTGCATGTAGCGACAGTTACTACCCTTAACAGAAACATGGGGGTAACCTGCATGTAGCGACAGTTACTACCCTTAACAGAAACATGGGGGTAACCTGCATGGAGCGGCAGTTACTGCCCTTAACAGAAACATGGGGGTAACCTGCACAGAGCAGCAGTTACTGCCCTTAACAGAAACATGGGGGTAACCTGCATGGAGCGGCAGTTACTGCCCTTAACAGAAACATGGGGGTAACCTGCACAGAGCAGCAGTTACTGCCCTTAACAGAAACATGGGGGTAACCTGCACGGAGCAGCAGTTACTGCCCTTAACAGAAACATGGGGATAACCTGCACGGAGCGGCAGTTACTGCCCTTAACAGAAACATGGGGGTAACCTGCATGGAGCAGCAGTTACTGCCCTTAACAGAAACATGGGGATAACCTGCACGGAGCGGCAGTTACTGCCCTTAACAGAAACATGGGGGTAATCTGCATGGAGCAGCAGTTACTACCCTTAAGAGAAACATGGGGGTAACCTGCATGGAGCGGCAGTTACTACCCTTAACAGAAACATGGGGGTAACCTGCACGGAGCGGCAGTTACTATCCTTAACAGAAACATGGGGGTAACCTGCACGGAGCGGCAGTTACTATCCTTAACAGAAACATGGGGGTAACCTGCATGGAGTGGCAGTTACTGCCCTTAACAGAGGGCATGGGGGTAACCTGCATGGAGCGGCAGTTACTGCCCTTAACAGAAACATTGGGGTAACCTGCACGGAGCGGCAGTTACTGCCCTTAAAAGAAACATGGGGGTAACCTGCATGGAGCGGCAGTTACTATCCTTAACAGAAACATGGGGGTAACCTGCATGGAGTGGCAGTTACTGCCCTTAACAGAGGGCATGGGGGTAACCTGCATGGAGCGGCAGTTACTGCCCTTAACAGAAACATTGGGGTAACCTGCACGGAGCGGCAGTTACTGCCCTTAAAAGAAACATGGGGGTAACCTGCACGGAGCGGCAGTTACTGCCCTTAAAAGAAACATGGGGGTAACCTGCATGGAGCAGCAGTTACTACCCTTAACAGAAACATGGGGGTAACCTGCACGGAGCAGCAGTTACTGCCCTTAACAGAAACATGGGGATAACCTGCACGCAGCGGCAGTTACTACCCTTAACAGAAACATGGGGGTAACCTGCAAGGAGTGGCAGTTACTACCCTTAACAGAAACATGGGGGTAACCTGCATGGAGCAGCAATTACTACCCTTTAGGGATGTGAATCATTTTTTGACGATTTAAAATATCGTCCGATATATTTTAAATCGTCAAAAATCATTAGAGGCGATATATATCTGTCAACCACTCATCTCTATTAACAGGTCTGGCAGACATAGGCATTAAGGGTACAGTGCTCAGCTGGTTCAAGTCCTTCCTGGCAAATAGACAATTTAAGGTAAAAATTAACAACAAAGAATCTCATCCGGTCCCATCCAACCAGGGGGTCCCTCAAGGTTCCTCACTCTCCCCAACCCTTTTTAATATTTACCTCTTACCTCTCTGTCAACTACTTTCTAAACTAAATCTAACCCATTACCTTTACGCGGATGACATCCAAATACTCATCCCAATCACCGAATCTATACACAAAACCCTGATTCATTGGAACAATTGTTTGCAACAAATCAATCATCTTCTTGCTAGCCTTAATCTTATTCTTAACAACAACAAAACGGAGATCCTAATTATCAATCAGGACTTCAACAACAAGTTGCTAAACCCAGCTAACCCAGTCACTGCAACCATTCCTTTACTAAATAATTCACCACAGGTACGAGACCTAGGCGTCATTCTAGACGATCAGCTTAACCTTAAAATATTTGTTAGCACCCCCACTAAAGACTGTTTCTACAAGCTACAAGTCCTGAGAAAGCTGAAACCTCTTCTTCATTTCAATGATTTCCGGTTGGTTCTTCAAGCCATCATACTATCAAAAATCGACTATTGCAATTCGCTTCTCTTTGGCCTCCCAATCTCATCCTTCAAACCCCTCCAAATGTTACAAAACTCGGCAGCTAGAATTCTTACAAATACGAATAAAAGAGATCACATCACCCCCATTCTCAAACTCCTCCATTGGCTTCCAATTAAGCAAAGGATTCTTTATAAAGTGCTCACAGTAATTCACAACTCAATTCACAATATATCCCCACTTCAGTTAAGCACCCAACTACGTCATCACTCTTCAGCTAGACCCATCAGAGGAGCTTACAAAGGCACTCTACATGTTCCCTCAACAAAATCCTCGCTCCAGAAACGTACCATATCTACTTCTGGCCCCATTCAATGGAACGCGCTCCCGCCAGATATCCGTCTAGAGATCTGCCAGTCCACATTCAAAAAGAAACTTAAAACCTGGCTCTTTAAACAAGCCTTTACAGGTCCATAAGCACTTTTTCCCCCTACAACCAGCAAGAGTTCCTCATCATATCATTCTCCAGGATCTACTTGACTCTGTATCCATTCTCTTGCTGCAGGTCTCACGTGACATCTACTGTTTTGCTTTTATGTTTTTGTTTTTATTTATACTGCTCTATGAGATTTGTTAGCCAATTTGTTTACATTACAATGTTTATTTTGATCTAGTTTACCCTTTTCCAAGTTCCACAACCTTGTTCTATGTAATGCCTATTGGCAAAAATTTATGTTCAGTTTCAATGTAAACCGATGTGATTTGTATTTCATACAGGAACACCGGTATATAAAAATCTAAAAATAAAATAAATAAATATATAATAGGAATTCCCCCGATTTAGCGTCAAAAATCGTAAATCGGGGGAAGGGGGAGGGCGGGAAAACCGGCACACTAAAACAACCCTAAAACCCACACCGACCCTTTAAAATAAATCCCCCACCCTCCCGAACCCCCCCAAAATATCTTAAATTACCTGGGGTCTAGTGGGGGGGTCCCGTTGTGATGTTCCACTCTCGGGCCACGGGTGCGTGGCGCCATTTCTATCAACGCACCCGTGGCCCGAGAGTGGAACATCACAACGGGACCCCCCACTGGACCCCAGGTAATTTAAGACATTTTGGGGGGGTTCGGGAGGGTGGGGGATTTATTTTAAAGGGTCGGGTGGGTTTTAGGGTTGTTTTAGTGTACCGGTTTTCCCGCTCTCCCCGATTTACGATTTACATGATATTTTAAAAAACAAACCCGCGACGATCCGATTCCCTCACCCCCCAGCCAAAATCGATCGTTAAGACGATCAATCACACGATTCACATCTCTACTTCCCTTAGCAGAAACATGGGGTAACCTGCATGGAGTGGCAGTTACGTCCCTTAGCAGAAGGCATGGAGGTAACCTGCATGGAGTGGCAGTTACTTCCCTTAGCAGAAACATGGGGGTAACCTGCATGGAGTGGCAGTTACTTCCCTTAGCAGAAGGCATGGAGGTAACCTGCATGGAGTGGCAGTTACTTCCCTTAGCAGAAGGCATGGAGGTAACCTGCATGGAGTGGCAGTTACTTCCCTTAGCAGAAGGCATGGAGGTAACCTGCATGGAGTGGCAGTTACTTCCCTTAGCAGAAACATGGGGGTAACCTGCATGGAGTGGCAGTTACTTCCCTTAGCAGAAGGCATGGAGGTAACCTGCATGGAGTGGCAGTTACTTCCCTTAGCAGAAGGCATGGAGGTAACCTGCATGGAGTGGCAGTTACTTCCCTTAGCAGAAACATGGGGGTAACCTGCATGGAGTGGCAGTTACTTCCCTTAGCAGAAACATGGGGGTAACCTGCATGGAGTGGCAGTTACTTCCCTTAGCAGAAACATGGGGGTAACCTGCATGGAGTGGCAGTTACTTCCCTTAGCAGAAGGCATGGAGGTAACCTGCATGGAGTGGCAGTTACTTCCCTTAGCAGAAACATGGGGGTAACCTGCATGGAGTGGCAGTTACTTCCCTTAGCAGAAGGCATGGAGGTAACCTGCATGGAGTGGCAGTTACTTCCCTTAGCACAAGGCATGGAGGTAACCTGCATGGAGTGGCAGTTACTTCCCTTAGCAGAAACATGGGGGTAACCTGCATGGAGTGGCAGTTACTTCCCTTAACAGAAACATGGGGGTGACCTGCATGGAGTGGCAGTTACTGCCCTTAACAGAAACATGGGGGTGACCTGCATGGAGCAGCAGTTACTACCCTTAACAGAAACATGGGGTAACCTGCATGGAGTGGCAGTTACTTCCCTTAGCAGAAACATGGGGGTAACCTGCATGGAGTGGCAGTTACTTCCCTTAGCAGAAACATGGGGGTAACCTGCATGGAGTGGCAGTTACTTCCCTTAGCAGAAGGCATGGAGGTAATCTGCATGGAGTGGCAGTTACTTCCCTTAGCAGAAGGCATGGAGGTAACCTGCATGGAGTGGCAGTTACTTCTCTTAGCAGAAACATGGGGGTAACCTGCATGGAGTGGCAGTTACTTCCCTTAGCAGAAACATGGAGGTAACCTGCATGGAGTGGCAGTTACTTCCCTTAGCAGAAACATGGGGGTAACCTGCATGGAGTGGCAGTTACTTCCCTTAGCAGAAACATGGAGGTAACCTGCATGGAGTGGCAGTTACTTCCCTTAGCGGAAACATGGGGGTAACCTGCATGGAGTGGCAGTTACTTCCCTTAGTAGAAGGCATGGAGGTAACCTGCATGGAGTGGCAGTTACTTCCCTTAGCAGAAACATGGGGGTAACCTGCATAGAGGGGCAGTTACTTCCCTTAGCAGAAGGCATGGAGGTAACCTGCATGGAGTGGCAGTTACTTCCCTTAGCAGAAACATGGGGGTAACCTGCATAGAGCGGCAGTTACTACCCTTAACAGAAACATGGGGGTAACCTGCATGGAGCGGCAGTTACTACCCTTAACAGAAACATGGGGGTGACCTGCACGGAGCGGCAGTTACTACCCTTAACAGAAACATGGGGGTAACCTGCACGGAGCGGCAGTTACTTCCCTTAGCAGAAACATGGGGGTAACCTGCATAGAGGGGCAGTTACTTCCCTTAGCAGAAGGCATGGAGGTAACCTGCATGGAGTGGCAGTTACTTCCCTTAGCAGAAACATGGGGGTAACCTGCATGGAGTGGAAGTTACTTCCCTTAGCAGAAGGCATGGAGGTAACCTGCATGGAGTGGCAGTTACTTCCCTTAGCAGAAACATGGGGGTAACCTGCATAGAGCGGCAGTTACTACCCTTAACAGAAACATGGGGGTAACCTGCATGGAGCGGCAGTTACTACCCTTAACAGAAACATGGGGGTAACCTGCATGGAGCGGCAGTTACTAACCTTAACAGAAACATGGGGGTAACCTGCACGGAGCGGCAGTTACTTCCCTTAGCAGAAACATGGGGGTAACCTGCATGGAGTGGCAGTTACTACCCTTACCAGAAGGCATGGGGGTAAGCTGTACAGAGTGGCAAGTGAACTTTCAAAGAAGTAAATGTAACTTATAAACCTAGAAATGTTTGAAACCTTTTGACGATTCAATAGCAAATATTGTATAAATTTTCTAAGAGTCCTGTAACGTGGGTAAGGTGATTTACATATCTAAAATACAGTTTTAAGAATGTAAATGCCTTTGAAAATTAGGCGCAAAGTGTTACTAAAGTTGTATTCAAAATTATGCAAATTATAATTAAATATTTAGTTTTAGATACTGAAAACCAAACTTTGATAGGGCAAATGAAGGAAACTTAGAATCAAGCTTATCACTGTGGCTGAAGATGTTCATATTTGCAATAAAGGCTGAAGAAAATTTGATATTTTCTGTTTCACTATTGAAAGATGCAGAACCAGAAAACTGCATTATTCATGGCTGAGCATCTTTCACAACTGAAGACAATTGGTAAAAGATTTTTACAGTTGTGAATCATTCAATAGTGATTTAAAAAAGATGTAAAAAATGTTAATAACCTGCATTTATTTATTGTTCATGTTATCTCCTGAGGGGAGACGCACTCATCCCACAATGCGGACAAGAACGTGTAATTTATTTATTTAAGATTTTTTTATATACCGGCATTAGTATGCAAACATCATACCAGTTTACATTACAACTGAAAGATTGAAAATACAATGAACAGGGGAGGGGAGAATAAATAATTACAGAGATTCAGTAGTACAGAAAGTGCAAAAAACAGTAGCAATGAAAACGTTAAACAATAAAGCAATATGCAAAGGTGAACTTCTATACAAGGGCATAGGAAAGAAATTGAATACAGGGGTCCTATAAGGATTACAGGGTTGTTTCCAATCTTAATGATGAGGACTTCAATAGATGCCTTTGTGAGCATGTATTAAGGGGGGGCGGGAGGATTAAGAAAGCGGAGTATTCTGGGTAGGCTTGTCGGAAGAGCCAGGTCTTTAGTTTCTTTCGGAATTTAGGGTTGCATGGTTCCAGTCTAAGTACAGTCGGGAGGGAGTTCCATTGTTTGGGGCCTGCTATGGAGATTGCGCGATCCCTTGTGGCAGAGAGGTGGGCTCTTTTAAGGTTCCTCCCTCTCCTCCACCTTATTCAACATTTACCTCACCCCCCTCTGTCAGCTTCTAACAAACCTTGGCCTCAAATTCTTCCTCTATGCTGATGACGTTTAAATCCTCATCCCCATTCATAACTCCCTAACTGATGCCCTTCCACATTGGAACACATGTCTCGCCTCCATAAATGACTTCCTCACAAACATCCACCTTGCACTAAACACATCCAAAAAGGAACTGCTCCTTTTGTCCCAACACCTACCCCCCAAACCCCTGATCTCCAACGACCCAGCCTTCAACAACATATCTTCTCAACCCTGTGTAAGAGACCTTGGGTAGTACTAGACCAACAATTGAATCTAAAAAAATATATCAATTCTAACCTCAAATAGGGCTTTTTCAAGCTCAATGCCCTAAAGAAACTTAGACCCCTCCTCCACTACCACGACTTCCGGACTGTTATCCAAGCTACCCTATCCTCAAAGCTCGACTATTGTAATGCCCTCTTCCTTGGACTACCCTCCTCCACCATTAAACCTTTACAAATGTTCCAAAATGCTGTTGCCTGGGTCATCACAAACACACGGAAATCCGATCACATTACTCCCATACTCAAACACCTCCACTGGCTCCCCATAGCATCCCGCATTCTCTTTAAAACCCTATCCATAATTCACAAATCGATCTACTCATACAACTCCAACTGGCTTAATGAGCCCTTTTGCCTCACATGCTCGGATCGACCCACCAGATCTATCAACAAAGGAACTCTAACTTGTAATGTATCACCATAAACAAAAATGTTATCCCACACTGAGGGCTAACTTTAGGACATATGTGTGGGAACATATGAATATAAGAACATGCCATGCTGGGTCAGACCAAGGGTCCATCAAGCCCAGCATCCTGTCTCCAACAGTGGCCAATCCAGGCCATAAGAACCTAGCAAGTACCCAAAAACTAAGTGTTGGGAAGATGCCTACACTAGAAAAATTACTTGAGGGTGAAAATTCAAGGGAACTGAATTAAATCATGATGGACTGGGAAAATGTAGTAGAATAAACCAGTAGATTAAAGAGTTACAAATCACTCGGACTAGATGGTATACACATTATAGTCCTGAAAGTACTCAACAATGAAAGCAAATGTTGCTTACCTGATGTAACAGGTGTTCTCACAGGACAGCAGGATGTTAGTCCTCACAAATGGGTGACATCGAGGATGGAGCCCACCACGGAAAACTTCTGTCAAAGTTTAAACAGAACTTTGACTGGCCCCTACTGGGCATGCCCAGCAAGGCACTGACCCTGCAGCCAGCAGGGGTCTCCCTTCAGTCTGATTTTGAAAGCTACAGGCAGTGCCTAGAAAGTAAAAACAAAACGAACCCAACACCGCGGGGTGGCGGGCGGGTTTCGTGAGGACTAACATCCTGCTGTCCTGTGAGAACACCTGTTACATCAGGTAAGCAACATTTGCTTTCTCACAGGACAAGCAGGATGGTTGTCCTCACAAATGGGTGAGTACCGAGCTGAGGATGTCCTGACTTGCACCAAATGCACCCAACGACGTGCAACAGGCACTACAAGTGGGTTGGAATTTGGAAAAGGGCATCCGCACCCTACCGGGAAGGTGGAAGGGTGTTGGTACATCAGGTTGGAAAAAGGTTACGTAAGACAGATTGGCCGAAGATGGAGTCCTGTCTTCCAGCTTTGTCCAAACAATAGTGGGCTGCAAAGGTATGGAGAGAACTCCAGGTTGCAGCCCTGCAGATGTCAGGAAGCGGCACCGATCGAAGGTGTGCCACTGACGTAGCCATGGCCCTCACAGAGTGTGCTTTGACACGGTCTTGGAAAGGAATGCCAGCCTGCTCATAGCAGAAAGAAATGCAGTCCGCCAACCAGGAGGAAAGAGCCTGCTTACCCACAGGTTGTCCTAACTTGTTAGGATGGAAAGAGACGAATAATTGAGTGCTCTTCCTGTGAGAAACTGTACGGTCTAGGTAAAAGGCTAGAGCTCGTTTACAGTCTAGGGTATGCAGGGTCTGTTCTCCAGAGTTGGAGTGGGGCCTGGGAAAAAAGATAGGTAGTATGATGGATTGATTAATATGAAACTCCGAAACTACCTTAGGTAAAAATTTAGGGTGAGTGCGGAGTACCGCCCTGTCTTGCAGGAGCTTAGTGTAAGGCGGATAGGTAACTAGGGCCTGTAACTCACTAACCCTGCGAGCTGAAGTGATAGCCAAAAGGAATAACACTTTCCATGTGAGATACTTTAACTCACAGGAGTGCAGAGGTTCGAAAGGAGGTTTCATTAGACGACCAAGAACCAGATTAAGGTCCCAGGATGGGGCCGGAGGTCGTAAGGGTGGCTTCAGATGGAGCAAGCCTTTAAGAAAACGTGTTACTAGAGGTTGTACTGAAATAGGGACACCCTGTACACCTTTGTGGAAGGCGGCTACCGCACTGACATGCATCCTAATGGAAGAGGTTTTAAGACCTGATTCAGAGAGATGCCATAAATAGTCCAAGAATTTGGAGATTGGACAGGAAAGGGGATCAAGGGACTGAGAAGTGCACCATGATGTGTACCTTTTCCATTTGTATGAGTAAGACTTTCTTGTGGAAGGCTTTCGTGAAGCTATCAGGACTCGAGAAACGGAATCTGAAAGGTTGAAAGGTTGAAGGACTAACCTTTCAACATCCATGCTGTCAGGGACAAGGCTTGGAGGTTGGGATGGAGGAGGCATCCGTCGTTTTGAGTGAGCAGATGCGGGTCCTTTCCCAGAGGAATGTGCCTGCGGATGGAGAGATCCTGGAGTATTGGAAACCATACTTGGCGTGGCCAGTAAGGTGCTATCAGGATCATGGTTCCTCCGTCCTGGCGTAGCTTCACGAGAGTCCTTGACACAAGAGGAAGTGGGGGGAATGCGTAAAGCAGACCGGTTGTCCACTTGAGGGAGAATGCATCTCTCGGCCGAGAGTGCTGGCTCCGAATGAGAGAGCAGTAATCGTCCACTTTGTGGTTCTGAGGGGACGCAAAGAGGTCTATGCGGGGAGAACCCCACTTGTGAAACAGAGAGGTCGCTATCAGAGGATCGAGTGACCACTCGTGCGGTCGGAAGACACGGCTCAGCCGGTCTGCCAATACATTGTCTACTCCCGGCAGGTAAGTGGCCCTGAGGTACACAGAGTGGGAGAGGGCTTCCGCCCAGATCTGCGCAGCCTCCTGACACAGAAGGAAGGAGCCTGTGCCTCCCTGCTTGTTTATGTACCACATGGCCACTTGGTTGTCCGTCTGGATTAAGATTATCTGATGAGAGAGATGATCTTTGAAAGTGCGGAGCGCATAGCGGATTGCTCGAAGTTCCAGGAAATTGATCTGGTGTTCGGCTTCCTCGTTGGACCATAACCCTTGGGTTTGAAAATTGTCCACATGGGCCCCCCAACCGATGTGGGAAGCGTCGGTGGTTAGGATAACTTGCGGATCCGGTGGAAGAAAGGGTAAGCCCTGAAGGAGGTTGACCTGAGTCGTCCACCAAGTTAAGGATAGGCGCAGCGCTTGTGTGACTGTGATTATGGAGGACAGAGGCTGAAAAGCTTGAATCCATTGTTGTCGTAGAGTCCATTGTGTTACCCTCATGGCTAGTCTGGTCATGGGAGTGACTTGAACCGAGGATGCCATGTGTCCTAGGAGAATGAGGAACTGGCGCGCTGTGGCCGTGTCTTGAGACTGGAGCTGGTGAGCTAGGGACATGAGAGTTTGGACCCGTTGTAGCGGAAGGTAGGCTTTTGCCTGTAAGGTGTCCAAGTCTGCCCCAATGAAAGATAAGGTTTGAGATGGGACGAAGCAAGATTTCTCGTAATTGACAAGAAACCCTAAGGAAAGGAGTGTGTTGATTGTCAATTGTAGGGAGGACCGGGCAATCTGAGGGGTGGAGGCCCTGATCAGCCAGTCGTCCAGATAGGGGTATACGTGGACACCTTCCTTCCTGAGGAATGCTGCTACAACTACGAGGCATTTGGTGAAGACCCGTGGAGCAGATGCCAGACCGAAAGGCAGTACTCGGTATTGATAATGGTCGCGGCCTACGAGAAACCGCAGATATTTGCGATGGGATTGTGTTATCGCAATATGGGTATAAGCTTCCTTGAGGTCGAGGGAGCATAGCCAATCCCCTTTCTGCAGCAGAGGGAGTAACGTGCCCAGGGTTACCATTTTGAATTTTTCTTTTTGAAGGTACTTGTTGAGGGCTCGAAGGTCTAAAATTGGACGTAGCCCTCCTGATTTCTTTGGAATTAGGAAGTATCTGGAATAGAATCCCTTGCCTCGTTGAGAGGGAGGAACGGGTTCTATAGCATTTGATTGCAGAAGAAGAGATACTTCCTGTTGTAATTGAGCCAAATGGCTGGATAGACTCCACGCTTGAAGAGGCGGGGAGTCTGCCGGAAGAGTTATGAAATTGAGGTGGTAACCCTGTGCGATAATCGCCAGCACCCACTGGTCTGAGGTAATCCGTATCCAATGCTGTAGAAAGTGGCACAGACGACCCCCTACAGGGATGTGGGGGAGTGGGATATGGCATGTGCTCCGAGTCGGGAAGTCAAAGGCCTGCCGCAGGCCCGGGGGGTGGGGCTACAGCAGGTCTTTGTTTCCGAGGTTGGCGTGGCTGAGGTCTGGTGGAGGATCGAGCCGGACGAGGCCTAGTCGACGGAGGGTAATAACGACGTGGCCGAAAGAATGACTTTTTGGAGTCCTTCTTAGGTGGTGGTTTGGAGGATACCTCAGATGGAACAGACGAAAGTTGTTTCAACGTCTCGTGGTGATCCTTCAATTCCGCCACAATTTGTTGAATCTGTTCTCCGAACAGATTGTCCCCTAAGCAGGGTAAATCGGCTAGACGATCCTGAACCTCTGGGCGAAGGTTGGATGATTTTAACCAAGCCCAACGTCTGGCTGAGATGGCAGTAGCTGAGACTTTCGTGGAAGCATCGAAGATATCGTAGGCCGTTCGGATCTCGTGCTTCCCAGCTTCAAATCCTTTGTGAAGGAGGGCTTGAAGCTGTGGCTGGTATTGGTCCGGTAAGGTGTCAGCGTAGTCCTGCATTTGTTTAAGGATAGCTCTGTTGTACTGAGTCATATAAAGTTGGTATGAAGCTATACGAGATATCAACATAGCCCCATGATACACTTTCCTTTCCACACTATCAAGAAATTGGTTGTCCTTGATAGGGGGAGTGGAAGAGTGTGGCTTTAAACGCTTGGCTTTCTTTTGTGCAGACTCAACTACAACAGAGCGATGATCCAGTTGAGACTTCTGAAATCCTGGTGCTGACTGAACGAGGTAGGTTGAGTCAGCTTTTTTATTGACTGGTGACACAGATGAAGGTGATTCCCAGTTTTTCTTTAAAAGATCCAGAAATACTTGGTGAATGGGGATGGAAGCGATGATCTTGGGGGCATCCAGAAATTGGAGCAGCTCCATCATTTGGTGCCTGTCATCGGTCTCAGATTGCAGCTGAAAAGGCACAACTTCTGACATCTCCTTTACAAAATTTATAAAGGAGAGATCTTCAGGAGGAGATCGTTTTCTACTCTCTGTAGGAGATGGTGGGGATGGTAAATCTGTATCTGAAGATGAATCATCACCCCAGGTATCATAAGGATCATGTAAGGTTTGCTGTCCTGAAGGACCTGGTAGAGGATCCAAAGGCATCGATGGAACCGGTGCTGCAAGCGGAACAGTGAACGGCATCGAGGGCTTCGGGGCTACCGATGGAATCGGTGCCGATCTTGGAATCGATGGAGCCGAAGGATAAATCGGTGGAAAGGTATGTGAAGGCACCGATGGAACGACACCGGACGGAGGAATCCGGAACGGTGTTTCTCCTGTCGATGAATGTCCTTCCGGAGATGATGGTGTAGTCGGTGCTAATGAAATCACCGATGGAAGGGCGCGCATAAGTGCCTCCATACGATTTAGTATCGGTGCCAACGCTTCCACTATAGGCTCGGTGGTCGGTTCCATCCTCGGTGGCAGAGTCGGTGCTGAGGTCGGTGCCTGAGGCGGTGCCGGAATCGGTGCCGGAGGCGGTGCTGGTGGAGGCTGGAATCTTCGCATCGCATTCTCGATGGCCTCCTGGACCAGCCGGTCCAGTTCTGCCCGGAGACCAGGGGTAAGCATACCCGGCTCGACGGGAGAGGGAGGCTGAGGCAGGGCCGGAGGGACCACCGTAACCGGTGGGATCACGGCCCCCGCACCCCGGGAGGGTGAGGGTTTCCTCGGTGCCTGCGAACGAGACGTGGACGGTGCCAGGTCCGACCGAGGCTTTTTCTTCGGTGGCTCGGCCTGTTCAGAGGTCGATGGTTGCGGATCCTCGACGGGCCGAGACTTGTGCCGTCGATGGCGATGCTTATCCTTCCGATCTCCTCGGTCATCCGGGGAGGGGACAGGAGTCGACGGCCGAGAAGTCATCGATGGTGGACGGTCACCGGCGGGTTGGCGATGGTGGTGCAACTTCGACGGTGCCGGTTCCGATGACGTCGATGCTATCGATGGCGTTGGGGTGGGTGCATGGAAGAGGAGCCCCATCTTCTCCATCCTGGCCTTGCGACCCTTAGGTGTCATTAAGGCACATTTGGTGCAAGTCAGGACATCATGCTCACTACCCAAACATAAAACACAAACCCTATGGGGGTCAGTGATGGACATAGTCCGGGTACAATCCGGACATCGACGGAACCCCGTCGCCATGGCTTAAGGCCAAATTTAGGCGCGGGCTCAGTAAGTTCCCACAGGCCTCAAGGGCCAAAATCGACGGCCGCCGATTAAAAAAGGGAAAAAACTTACCGGTTTCCGCGAAAGTGACAAAAATTTGTCGAAGGGAGACCCCTGAGGGGCAAATTTTCTTCGGATAGAAAAATACCGAATTCCTGTCAGGAACGTGGTAAGAGAGCTCCTTTCACCGCGTGGCAACTGCTGCGCGGAAAAAAGAAGACTGAAGGGAGACCCCTGCTGGCTGCAGGGTCAGTGCCTTGCTGGGCATGCCCAGTAGGGGCCAGTCAAAGTTCTGTTTAAACTTTGACAGAAGTTTTCCGTGGTGGGCTCCATCCTCGATGTCACCCATTTGTGAGGACAACCATCCTGCTTGTCCTGTGAGAAATTAACATACGAATATAAGAAAATGCCATACTGTATCAGAAAAAGGGTCCATCAAGCCCAGCATCCTGTTTCCAACAGTGGCCAATCCAGGTCATAAGAACCTGTCAAGTACCCAAAACCTAAGTCTATTCCATGTTATTGTTGCTTGTAATAGCAGTGGCTATTTTCTAAGTCAACTTAATTAATAGCAGGTAATGGACTTCTCCTCCAAGAACTTATCCAATCCTTTTTTAAACACAGCTATACTAACTGCACTAACCACATCCTCTGGCAACAAATTCCAGAGTTTAATTGTGCATTGAGTAAAAAAGAACTTTCTCTGATTAGTTCTAAATGTGCCACATGCTAACTTCATGGAGTGCCCCCTAGTCTTTCTATTATCCAAAAGAGTAAATAACGGATTCACATCTACCCGTTCTAGACCTCTCATGATTTTAAACACCTCTATCATATCCCCCCTCAGCCGTCTCTTCTCCAAGCTGAAAAGTCCTAACCTCTTTAATCTTTCCCTATCTTTCCTTGTCTGGCTAACTAAGCTCCTCCCAGTACCACCCACGAATGCCCTGGCCTATCCAGCCAAATTATAGCCAGATAAAATGTTATTTGGATAGAATGTAACCAGAATGACTCCAAATATTCATTATCTGGCTAAATGCTTATGATTATTGCACCTCACTTAAACTGCCCCCACTACTGTCATCTCCTGGAAGTCTATAATCAGGGCCGGTGCTTCCATTAGGTTAATTAGGTGGTTGCTAGTGTGCCAAGATTTTGGGAGGGGCAAAAATCCAGGCACTGTGATGTCTACTCTAGAGGGGAGCTGTACCACAGCTGAAACCGTGGTGGAAAGAAGCACTGCACTGTAGCCACTCTCATTGGTAGTTAAAGATCCAGGCACTGTGATGTCTACTCTAGAGGGGAGCTGTACCACAGCCGAAACCATGGTGAGAGGAAGCACTGCGCTGGAGCCACTGTCATTGGTAGTTAAAGATCCAGGCACTGTGATGTCTACTCTAGAGGGAGCTATACCACAGCCGAAACCGTGGTGGAAGGAAGCACTGCGCTGGAGCCACTGTCGTTGGTAGTTAAAGATCCAGGCACTGTGATGTCTAATCTAGAGGGAGCTATACCACAGCTGAAACCGTGGTGGAAGGAAGCACTGCGCTGGAGCCACTGTCGTTGGTAGTTAAAGATCCAGGCACTGTGATGTCTACTCTAGAGGGGAGCTGTACCACAGCCGAAACCATGGTGAGAGGAAGCCTGCGCTGGAGCCACTGTCATTGGTAGTTAAAGATCCAGGCACTGTGATGTCTACTCTAGAGGGAGCTATACCACAGCTGAAACCGTGGTGGAAGGAAGCACTGCGCTGGAGCCACTGTCATTGGTAGTTAAAGATCCAGGCACTGTGATGTCTACTCTAGAGGGAGCTATACCACAGCCGAAACCGTGGTGGAAGGAAGCACTGCGCTGGAGCCACTGTCGTTGGTAGTTAAAGATCCAGGCACTGTGATGTCTACTCTAGAGGGGAGCTGTACCACAGCCGAAACCATGGTGAGAGGAAGCCTGCGCTGGAGCCACTGTCATTGGTAGTTAAAGATCCAGGCACTGTGATGTCTACTCTAGAGGGGAGCTGTACCACAGCCGAAACCATGGTGGAAGGAAGCACTGCGCTGGAGCCACTGTCATTGGTAGTTAAAGATCCAGGCACTGTGATGTCTACTCTAGAGGGGAGCTGTACCACAGCCGAAACCGTGGTGGAAGGAAGCACTGCGCTGGAGCCACTGTCATTGGTAGTTAAAGATCCAGGCACTGTGATGTCTACTCTAGAGGGGAGCTGTACCACAGCCGAAACCATGGTGGAAGGAAGCCTGCGCTGGAGCCACTGTCATTGGTAGTTAAAGATCCAGGCACTGTGATGTCTACTCTAGAGGGAGCTGTACCACAGCCGAAACCGTGGTGGAAGGAAGCACTGCGCTGGAGCCACTGTCATTGGTAGTTAAAGATCCAGGCACTGTGATGTCTACTCTAGAGGGAGCTATACCACAGCCGAAACCGTGGTGGAAGGAAGCCTGCGCTGGAGCCACTGTCGTTGGTAGTTAAAGATCCAGGCACTGTGATGTCTACTCTAGAGGGGAGCTGTACCACAGCCGAAACCATGGTGAGAGGAAGCCTGCGCTGGAGCCACTGTCGTTGGTAGTTAAAGATCCAGGCACTGTGATGTCTACTCTAGAGGGGAGCTGTACCACAGCCGAAACCATGGTGGAAGGAAGCCTGCGCTGGAGCCATTGTCGTTGGTAGTTAAAGATCCAGGCACTGTGATGTCTACTCTAGAGGGGAGCTGTGCCACAGCCGAAACCATGGTGGAAGGAAGCCTGCGCTGGAGCCACTGTCGTTGGTAGTTAAGTTGGGTGGAAGGGGGTGAATGCCACAGGTTTGCCAAGGTTGCTAGATATGATTGCAAACTTGGGCTGTGTGGAAGGGGCTGTGAGGGGTAGAGATGAGGATGAGTGAGGAAGGTTGGAGGGAGATACTCACAGCCAGAGGGAGTTCCTTCCTTGTGTGATTACTCCTGTGAACTTGGTGAGTCTCTGTGCATCCACTTCAAACCACTGGTGAAGATCATTCCTGCCAGCACACCAGGCTCCATCATGCAGGTCATTCTCATTCACACCTGCCTGAAAACAGAGAGACATGCATTTTATATTCACTTTTCTTACCTGTCTTACAAAAATGCTCAAAACAGCGAGCAAATTAAACATTAAATAATCTTGATGACAAATTAAAAACAGGTAAGTTGTCATATATTTTAAGCAGGTATGAAAACAGTAAAAAAAAAAAAAAATTAGACAAAGCAATAAACTCAATGTGTAATCTTAATTTCATATTCATACACTGAGCTATCACAAAGAAACTTATGCTTAACCTCTACAATGAGGGTCCTTACCTGACCTCTATCAATAAAATTAAACCATACAGACCCTAGCATTGGAACAATCCAATCCGCAGCCCTCCTCTGACATCCATCAAATCATTTCTTAATCTCATCCAGTATAAACTGTGACAATTTGCAATATGCTTGCTTTCATGCAAGCACAAATCTCGCACACTTTACTGAGAGCTCCTGCAGCACAGACTCCTCCTCCCATGCACGTTTGAATTCCATTATCATTCTCTCATCTTCACCACCTCTTCCAGGAGGACATTCCAGCATCCACCACCCTTTCTGTGAAGAAATATTTCCTGATGTTGGATCTGAGTCATCCCACCTTTCACGTAACCGAAGGTCTGTATCATCTCTCCCCTGCACCTCCTCTCTTCCAGACTGCACATATTCACATCCTTCAGCCCTTCCTCGTAGGTCTTCTGAAATAGATCCCCCACCATTTTGGTCTTCCTTCTCTTGCCCGCCTCCATCCTGTCTTTATCATTTTGAGATACGGTCTCCAGAACTGAACACAGTACTCCAGGTGAGGCCTCACCAAGGACCTGTACAAGGGGATCATCACCTCCTTTCTCTTACTGGTTATTCCTCTCTCTGTGCAGCCCAGCATTCTTCTGGCTTTAGCTATCGCCTTGTCACATTGCTTTGCAGTCTTCAGATCACTAAATACTATCACCCCAAGGTCTCTCTCTTGTTCTGTGCACATCTGCCTTTCACCCCCATCACATACAGCTCTTTTGGCTTTCCACTCCCCATATGCATGACTCTGCCCTTCCTGGCACTGAATCTCAGCTGCCATATCTTCGACCACTCTTACAGCTTCCTTATATCCCGTCTCATTCTCTCCACTCCTTCCGGCATGTCCACTCTGTTGCAGATCTTAGTGTCATCCACAAATAGACAAACCTTACCTTCTATCCCTTCCGCAATGTCGCTCACAAAGATATTGAACAGGACCGGTCCCAACACGGATCCTTGCGACACTCCGCTTAACACCGCTCTCTCTTCAGAGTAAGTTCCATTTACCATCACACATTGCCTTCTGTCCATCAACCAGTTTGCAATCCAGGCCACCACCTCGGCACTCACTCCTAAGCTTCTCATTTTATTCACAAGCCTCCTATGTGGGACCGTATCAAAAGCTTTGCTGAAATCCAAGTAGATCATATTGAGTGTCCTTCCTCCATCCAATTCTTTAGTCAAAAAAAATCAATCAGATTTCTCTGACAGGTCGTTCTCCTGGTGAATCCATGCTGCCTCAGGTCCAGAAACCCACGGGATTGTAGATAGTTCACTATTCTTTCCTTCAGCAGAGTCTCCATTAATTTTCCCACCACTGAGGTGAGGGTAACCGGCCTGTAGTTACCAGCCTGCTCTCTGCTCCCACTCTTGTGAAGCGGGACCACCACCGCTCTTCTCCAATCACTCGGCACCACTCCCGTTTCCAGGGATCTATTGAACAGGTCACACAGCGGAGCCGCCAGCACATCTCTGAGCTCCCTCAGTATCCTGGGATGAACCTCATTCGGTCCCATGGCTTTGTCCACTTTCAGTTTCCTCAGCTCTTCCCACACATTCTCTTCTGTAAACGGAGTTTCATCTGCTCCATCCCCATCCACAGTCTTATTAATCAATAACAGTCCTTCTCCACAAGTTCCTTGGCAGATCCCTCATGCACGTTCCTTGTAGCACATGTGTCAACAGCTCCCAAAAGCACCCCAAGTCAACCCGGGAACCTGGCAGAATTGAGCCAAAATATCTCTAAAATAGACTTCATCTTTCCTAAATAACTAAGAAGTTGAACACATTATAGAGCAGACACACACGCGCTCAGTCACAAACAGATTTTTAGATTGCAGAAACTTTATGGGCACATACGCACTGACAGCTAGAAAGACAGACACTCTTCTCAGACACAAAGAGACAGCCACATACTGAGAGAGTGTGCGGGTGTGTGTCTGTGTCAGAGAGCAGGGGGGGCTCAAGGCAAGCTGCTGCCTGAGAGCGCCCCTCCCCTCTCACTCCCTGAGGCAAGGACTCTGGCCCTTTCAGTGGTTTGAAATGCTGGGGAAGTGGTGGGCAGACAGGAGCTGTGGTTCCCAGAAGTGTGACAGATAAGAGTGTCAGAGATATTTCTAAGAAGCTGGCAATCCTGCCACAGTCCTCAGACCCCTAACCCTACCCTGGTATCTGCACCCTGGGGAAGTGAAGGATGGATGAAGGGAAAGGGTCTGTGCATGGTATTAGGTGCTCAGCAAACCTCACCCCCTTATGGTTCCCACTCCCCCAGCTCTCATCACACACAACTGCAATTATGCATGAATAGTGTAAAAATATCACTTACAAAAATATTTATATGCAATGCTGTGATGCAAGTGAGAATACCCTGCTAAACACACACTTGGAGAGGGAGTCCATGTGACATTAGGTATAATGCTAAGTATGTTGGGATTGAGCTTAGCCCTCAAAAAGGCATGCATGAACTGAACTACAATTATAATATAGTAAACCTCCAATACCAACACTGCACTAACTGTCAGCACTCAAACAGTAAAAATCCTACCCATCAAAATGCAAGATTACAAATATTACACCAGGCTCTAAATTACCAGTACATCCCCTATTAAGAAAACAGAACAAGACAGGCTGTTATAGATCCCTATACAGAAAGTATACAATAGCAGGATACCTTACTTCCGTCACAGGCCAGAACACAGATAGACCCTCTCCAAATACAGCATAAAGAGACCATAAAAAACAGAAATGTGCAGACAAAAACTGAACTGGAAATCGCTAAAAAACAGACTTTGAATGCAGTACAATAATGGAAAAACAGAAACATCACCATTGCTCATAAAATAATAAAATCATAAAATATAAAACAGTCATATAGCAAAACCATAGTACTAAACAGAATATTTCAAGACAGCTGATGAATAGAATAACTTTCTAAAATTAAATTCATATGAACATTTCCAAAGTTCCCAAAAAACAACAAAATATGTAAAAATAGCAGACACATCAAATCACATCCAATAATAATTGAAAGTAATAAGGATAAAAACATTTCCAGCGTTCCATACCTAGGAACTTTTGATTTCCAGGCACTGAAACTGTCCTGGATTAGTGGGGGAATGGGGGACGACCTTAAGATCTTGTTCACTCTCTCTTATATACTCACACGGGTTAACATACATGCTCATTCTCACATACATACATACACACATGCTCGCTCACACTCTCACATGCGCTCTCTCTCTCACACACACTCATCGACATATAAAAAATTAATAAATAAAAATAAATAAGCAAGAGCAAGCTACAATTACAGGCAGGGCCATTCCCAGAGCAGAGGGGACGAGGGGTCAGCTCCTCTTTATCTGCTGTCACCTCCTGTGTTACTGTGACCCTGTGTCACATCCATGCACAGAGCAGAGGGGACGACGGGTCAGCTCCTCTTTATCTGCTGTCACCTCCTGTGTTACTGTGACCCTGTCTCACATCCATGCACAGAGCAGAGGGGACGACGGGTCAGCTCCTCTCTATCTGCCGTCACCTCCTGTGTTACTGTGACCCTGTGTCACATCCATGCACAGAGCAGAGGTGACGAGGGGTCAGCTCCTCTTTATCTGCCGTCACCTCCTGTGTTACTGTGACCCTGTGTCACATCCGTGCACAGAGCAGAGGGGATGACGGGTCAGCTCCTCTCTATCTGCCGTCACCTCCTGTGTTACTGTGACCCTGTGTCACATCCATGCACAGAGCAGAGGGGACGAGGGGTCAGCTCCTCTTTATCTGCCGTCACCTCCTGTGTTACTGTGACCCTGTGTCACATCCATGCACAGAGCAGAGGGGACGACGGGTCAGCTCCTCTTTATCTGCCGTCACCTCCTGTGTTACTGTGACCCTGTCTCACATCCATGCACAGAGCAGAGGGGACGACGGGTCAGCTCCTCTTTATCTGCCGTCACCTCCTGTGTTACTGTGACGCTGTCTCACATCCGTGCACAGAGCAGAGGGGATGACAGGTCAGCTCCTCTCTATCTGCTGTCACCTCCTGTGTTACTGTAACCCTGTCTCACATCCATGCACAGAGCAGAGGGGACGACGGGTCAGCTCCTCTTTATCTGCTGTCACCTCCTGTGTTACTGTGACCCTTTCTCACATCCATGCACAGAGCAGAGGGGACGAGGGGTCAGCACCTCTCTATCTGCCGTCACCTCCTGTGTTACTGTGACCCTGTGTCACATCCATGCACAGAGCAGAGGGGACGACGGGTCAGCTCCTCTTTATCTGCTGTCACCTCATGTGTTAGTGTGACCCTGTCTTAGATCCAATTACATCTTCATAGGAAGAACACAAGTTACCTGCCTTTCACATTGTACCTGGATATTGAGTCTCCCTCTGTGTGCCCCAAGGCCATAGCGTTTCACTGTGGATGCATGAAGCTGGAAATCTGTCACTTTTAAATTCTCCAGACCCAATGGAGGGCAATCTGTAAAACAATAAGGGAGCTTTAGGTTCTGTCAAGTAGACATGAGGGAGCTGTGGGTAGTACAGAGTCATATTAGAGTGTAAAATGCCAGCAATGGCAGGAGTGAGTGTTAACCATCGCAGTGTGTGAGGGCAGGGATTGGGGGAATGAGTGAGGATACATGGCAGTGTCTCAGGGCAGGGATTGGGGGAATGAGTGAGGATACATGGCAGTGTGTGAGATCAGGGATTGGGGGATGAGTGAGGATACATGGCAGTGTGTGAGGTCAGGGATTGGGGGATGAGTGAGGATACATGGCAGTGTGTGAGGGCAGGGACTGGGGGAATGAGTGACGATCCATTCCAGTGGTGAGGGCAGGGATTGAGGGAATGAGAGAGGATACATGGCAGTGGGTGAGGGCAGGGATTGAGGGAATGAGAGAGGATAGATGGCAGTGTCTCAGGGCAGGGACTGGGGGAATGAGTGAGGATCCATTCCAGTGGTGAGGGCAGGGACTGGGGGAATGAGTGACGATCCATTCCAGTGGTGAGGGCAGGGATTGAGGGAATGAGAGAGGATACATGGCAGTGGGTGAGGGCAGGGATTGAGGGAATGAGAGAGGATAGATGGCAGTGTCTCAGGGCAGGGATTGGGGGAATGAGTGAGGATACATGGCAGTGTGTGAGGGCAGGGATTGGGTGAATGAGTGATGATACATGGCAGTTTGTGAGTGCAGGGATTGGGTGAATGAGTGATGATACATGACAGTGTGTGAGGGCAGGGATTGGGGGAATGAGTGAGGATACATAGCAGTGTGTGAGGGCAGGGATTGGGGGAATGAGTGAAGATACATGGCAGTGTGTGAGGGCAGGGATTGGGGGAATGAGTGAGGATACATGGCACTGTGTAAGGCCAGGGGTTGGGGGAATGAGTGAGGATACATGGCAGTGTGTGAGATCAGGGATTGGGGGAATGAGTGAGGATACATGGCAGTGTGTGAGATCAGGGATTGGGGGAATGAGTGAGGATACATGGCAGTGTGTGAGATCAGGGATTGGGGGAATGAGTGAGGATACATGGCAGTGTGTGAGGGCAGGGATTGGAGGAATGTTTGAGGGCCAACGCAATGTGTGAGGGCAGGAATTGGGGGAATGAGTGAGGGTACATGGCAGTGTGTGAGGGCAGGGATTGGTGGAATGAGTGAGGATACATGGCACTGTGTAAGGCCAGGGGTTGGGGGAATGAGTGATGATACATGGCAGTGTGTGAGGGCAGGGATCAGGGGAATTAGTGAGGATCCATAGCAGTGTGTGAGGGCAGGTATCGGGGAATGAGTGAGAATACATGGGAGTGTGTGAGCACAGGGATCGGGGGAATGAGTGAGGATACAAGGCAGTGTGTGAGGGCAGGGATTGGGGGAATGAGTGAGGATACATGGCAGTGTCTGAGAGCAGGGATTGGGGGAATGAGTGAGGATACATGGCAGTGTGTGATGGCAGGGATTGGGGGAATGAGTGAGGGTACATGGCAGTGTGTGAGATCAGGGATTGGAGGAATGAGTGAGGATACATGGCAGTGTGTGAGGACAGGGATTGGAGGAATGTTTGAGGGCCAACGCAATGTGTGAGGGCAGGAATTGGGGGAATGAGTGAGGATCCATCACAGTGTGTGTGGGCAGGGATTGGGGAAATGAGTGAGGATCTATTGCAATTTGTATGGTCAGTAATATGAGGAGTAAGTGAGCATCCATTGCAGGGTGTGAGGGCAGTGAGGGGACGAATGAATGGGATTCAATCTCAGTGAGTGACATGATGGGTAGAGTGAATGAACCTCCATTGTGGTGCGTAGGATCACTGATGTGAGGAGTGAGTGAAACTTCATTCTGGTGTGTATGATCAGAGACGGAAGGAGTGAGACTCCATGGCAGTGTGTGAGGTCAATGATAGGATAAGTGAATAATGCTCTATAAGAACATAAGAACATGCCATACTGGGTCAGACCAAGGGTCCATCAAGCCCAGCATCCTGTTTCCAACAGTGGCCAATCCAGGCCATAAGAACCTGGCAAGTACCCAAAAACTAAGAAGATCCCATGCTACTTATGCTAGTAATAGCAGTGGCTATTTTCTAAGTCAACTTGATTAATAGCAGGTAATGGACTTCTCCTCCAAGACCTTATCCAAACCTTTTTTAAACCCAGCTTCACTAACTGCACTAACCATATCCTCTGGCAACAAATTCCAGAGTTTAATTGTGTGTTGAGTGAAAAAGAATTTCTCCGATTAGTCTTAAATGTGCTACTTGCTAACTTCATGGAATGCCCCCTAGTCCTTCTATTATTCGAAAGTGTAAATAACCGAGTCACATCTACTCATTCAAGACCTCTCATGATCTTAAAGACCTCTATCATATCCCCCCTCAGCCGTCTCTTCTCCAAGCTGAACAGCCCTAACCTCTTCAGCCTTTCTTCATAGGAGAACTGTTCCATCCCCTTTATCATTTTGGTTGCCCTTCTCTGTACCTTCTCCATCGCAACTATATCTTTTTTGAGATGCGGCGACCAGAATTGTACACAGTATTCAAGGTGGGGTCTCACCATGGAGCGATACAGAGACATTATGATATTTTCCGTTCTATTAACCATTCCCTTCCTAATAATTCCTAACATTCTATTTGCTTTTTTGATTACTGCAGCACCCTGAGCCGACGATTTTAAAGTATTATCCACTATGATGCCTAGATCTTTTTCCTGGGTGGTAGCTCCTAATATGGAACCTAACATCGTATAACTACAGCTACTGTTATTTTTCCCTATATGCAACACCTTGCACTTGTCCACATTAAATTTCATCTGCCATTTGGATGCCCAATCTTCCAGTCTTGCAAGGTCCTCCTGTAATGTATCACAGTCTGCTTGTGATTTAACTACTCTGAATAATTTTGTATCATCCGCAAATTTGATAACCTCACTTGTCGTATTTATTTATTTATTTATTTATTTATTTTTAATTTTTATATACCGAAGTTCTAGTAGGGACTACAAATCACTCCGGTTTACATAAAACGAAGAACTGCTCAACAGATAGCGGAGCTTTACATGGAACCGTATAACATATGGAACAGTATAACTGGTTGACAATTTAACATAGTGCTAAATAATTTTCCTTTCCAGATCATTTATATATATACAAGCCGTTAAGCCCGTTAAAACGGGCTACATCCCTCTGTCTCTCACCTCCCCCTCATTCTCTCTCCCCTCACTCTTCACCACCCCCTACCTCCCTCCCTCCCTCCCTCACCCACTCCTCCCCACCCTCCCTCTCCTCTCACTCAGTCCCTCCCTCCCACTCAGTCTCACTCACTCCCTCCCCCCTCTCTCCCTCCCTCTCACTCACTCAGTCCCACTCACTCTCACTCAGTCCCACTCCCTCCGTCCTCTCCCTCAGTCCCACTCCCTCCCTCCCTCCCTCTCCCTCCTCCCTCCCTCCCCTCTCTCCCCCTCAGTCCCCACTCACTCCCTCTCACTCAGTCCCCCCTCCATCTCACTCAGTCCCTCCCCCCAGTCCCCTCCCCCCTCACTCAATCCCCTCCCTCCCACTCAGTCCTCCCTCTCACTCAGTCACTCCCTCCCCCCTCTCCCTCCTCTCACGCACTCAGTCCCACTCACTCTCCCTCAGTCCCCACTCCCCTCCCTCTCTCCCCCCCTCCCACTCCCTCCCTCAGTCCCACTCCCTCTCACTCAGTCCCCCCCTCTCCCTCTCACTCAGTCCCACTCCCTCCCTCTCACTCAATCCCTCCCCCTCAGTCCCTCCCCCTCACTCAATCCCTCCCTCTCACTCAGTCACTCCCTCCCACTCAGTCACTCCCTCCCTCTCTCTCTCTTCTCCCTCCCTCGCTACTGGCCGCTACCGCTGCCCGCTACCGCCGCCGCCGCCGATCGCTACCGCCCGCTGCCGGTACCGCCGCCGATCGCTACAGCCGTCGCCGCCCGCTGCTGCCACTGGACGCCGCCCGCTACCACCGCCGTCGCTACCGCCGCCCAGCCGCCCTACCATAACCGACCGTCCTCCGCTCGCTACCGCCCGCTGCCGTACCCGCCGCCGCGCTCGCTACCCGCCGTCGCCACCCGCTGCTGCCACTGGACGCCGCCATTTTTTTTCTTTCTGACGCTGGCTCAGACCGACATGCTCGCCCGCACATGCGCGGTAGAGCTGGTCTCTACTGCGCATTTGCGGCACGTCGGTCAAGCTTCGTTTATCTAGTAAGATTGAAAAGCACTGGTCCAAGTACAGATCCCTGAGGCACTCCATTGTTTACCCTTTTCCACTGAGAAAATTGACCATTTAATCCTACTCTCTGTTTCCTGTCTTTTAACCAGTTTGTAATCCACAAAAGGACATCGCCTCCTATCCCATGACTTTTTAGTTTTCGAAGAAGCCTCTCATGAGGGACTTTGTCAAATGCCTTCTGAAAATCCAAATACACTACATCTACCAGTTCACCTTTATCCACATGTTTATTAACTCCTTCAAAAAAATGAAGCAGATTTGTTAGGCAAGACTTCCCTTGGGTAAATCCATGTTCACTGTGTCCCATTAAATCATGTCTTTCTATATGCTCTATGATTTTGATCTTGAGAATAGTTTCCACTATTTTTCCCAGCACTGAAGTCAGGCTCACTGGTCTATAGTTACCCGGATCGCCCCTGGAGCCTTTTTTAAATATTGGGGTTACATTGGCCACCCTCCAGTCTTCAGGTACAATGGATGATTTTAATGATAGGTTACAAATTTTAACTAATAGATCAGAAATTTCATTTTTTAGTTCCTTCAGAACCCTAGGATGCATACCATCTGGTCCAGGTGATTTGCTACTCTTTAGTTTGTCAATCTGGCCTACTACATCTTCCAGGTTCACAGTGATTTTGTTCAGTTCATCTGACTCATCACCCCTGAAAACCATCTCCGGAACTGGTATCTCCCCAACATCCTCATTAGTAAACATGGAGGCAAAGAATTTATTCAGTCTTTCTGCAATGGCCTTATCTTCCCTAAGAGCCCCTTTAACCCCTCTGTCATCTAATGGTCCAACCGACTCCCTCACAGGTTTCTTGATTTGGATATATTTTTAAAAGTTTTTATTATGAGTTTTTGCCTCTATGGCCAACTTCATTTCAAATTCTCTCTTTGCCTGTCTTATCAATGTTTTACACTTAACTTGACAATGCTTATGTTTTATCCTATTTTCTTCAGATGGATCCTTCCAATTTTTGAAGGATTTTTTTTGGCTAAAATAGCCTCTTTCACCTCACCTTTTAACCCTGACGGTAATAGTTTTGCCTTCCATCAACCTTTCTTAATGCATGGAATATATATGGACTGCGCCTCTAGGACTGTATTTTTAAACAATGTCCAAGCCTGTTGAACACTTTTAACCTTTGCAGCTGCACCTTTCAGTTTTTTTCTAACTATTTTCCTCATTTTATCAAAGTTTCCCTTTTTAAAATTTAGTGTTAGAGCTGCAGATTTACTTATTGCACCCCTTCCAGTTATTAGTTTAAATTTGATCATGTTATGATCACTGTTGCCAAGTGGCCCCACCACCGTTACTTCTCTCACCAAATCTTGTGTTCCACTAAGAATTAAATCTAAAATAGCTCCCTCTCTTGTTGGTTCCTGAACCAATTGCTCCATGAAGCAATGATTTATTACATCCAGGAAATTTATGTCTCTAGCAAGTCCTGATGTTACATTTACCCAGTCAATATTGAGGTAATTGAAATCTCCCATTATTATTGCACTGCCAAATTGGTTTGCTTCCCTGATTACTCTTAGCATTTCATCATCTGTCTGACCATTTTGTCCAGGTGGATGGTAGTATACTCCTATCACTATACTCTTACCCAACACACATGGGATTTCTACCCATATAGATTCTACTGAGCATTTACTCTCTTGTATGATCTTTATCCTGTTGGACTCTATACCCTCCCGGACATAAAGTGCCACATCCCCACCAAGTTGATCCTCCCTATCATTGCGATATAATTTGTACCCTGATATAGCACTGTCCCATTGGTTATCCTCCTTGGGTTCCATATCAGGTGCTACATCCTCCATGTTGGGTTCCATATTAGGTGCTACAACCCAAGAAAGAGATCTAGGTGTCATAGTGGATAACACATTGAAATCATCGGTTCAGTGTGCTGCGGCAGTCAAAAAAGCAAACAGAATGTTGGGAATTATTAGAAAAGGAATGATGAATAAAACGGAAAATGTCATAATGCCTCTGTATCGCTCCATGGTGAGACCGCACCTTGAATACTGTGTACAATTCTGGTCGCCGCATCTCAAAAAAGATATAATTGCGATGGAGAAGGTACAGAGAAGGGCTACCAAAATGATAAGGGGAATGGAACAACTCCCCTATGAGGAAAGACTAAAGAGGTTAGGACTTTTCAGCTTGGAGAAGAGACGACTGAGGGGGGATATGATAGAGGTGTTTAAAATCATGAGAGGTCTAGAACGGGTAGATGTGAATCGGTTATTTACTCTTTCGGATAGTAGAAAGACTAGGGGACACTCCATGAAGTTAGCATGGGGCACATTTAAAACTAATCGGAGAAAGTTCTTTTTTACTCAACGCACAATTAAACTCTGGAATTTGTTGCCAGAGAATGTGGTTCGTGCAGTTAGTATAGCTGTGTTTAAAAAAGGATTGGATAAGTTCTTGGAGGAGAAGTCCATTACCTGCTATTAAGTTCACTTAGAGAATAGCCACTGCCATTAGCAATGGTTACATGGAATAGACTTAGTTTTTGGGTACTTGCCAGGTTCTTATGGCCTGGATTGGCCACTGTTGGAAACAGGATGCTGGGCTTGATGGACCCTTGGTCTGACCCAGTATGGCATTTTCTTATGTTCTTATGTTCTTATGTTCTCCTTCCACCAAGTCTCTGTGATGCCAATTATGTCAATCTCATCATTTGCTGCTATACACTCTAACTCTCCCATCTTACTTAGATAATTCGGAAATCATTAGCTTTGGTGATTTTTTACATATAGGTATATGAACTATGTTTGCTTTTAATGGAACCTCTCTGTTGGGATGCCCTAACTCTCCTGTTTCATTAGTATCCTTCAAGAATACATTTCTCCGAACCATGCGCTGCTGAGTGACTGTTGGCTTTCCCCCTTGTTCTAGTTTAAAAGCTGCTCTATCTCCTTTTTGAAAGTTAGTGCCAGCAGCTTGGTTCCACTCTGGTTAAGGTGGAGCCCATCCTTTCGGAAAAGTCTCCCCTTTCCCCAAAAGTTTCCCCAGTTCCTTACAAAACTGAATCCCTCTTCCCTGCACCATCGTCTCATCCACGCATTGAAACTTTGGAGCTCTGCCTGCCTCTGGGGACCTGCACGTGGAACAGGAAGCATTTCAGAGAATGCCACCCTGGAGGTTCTGGTTTTCAGCTTCCTACCTAAAATCCTAAATTTGGCTTCCAGAACCTCTCTCCCACATTTTCCTATGTCGTTGGTGCCCACATGTACCACGACAGCCGGCTCCTCCCCAGCACTGTCTAAAATCCTATCTAGGTGACGCGTGAGATCTGTCACCTTCGCACCAGGCAGGCAAGTTACCAGGCGATCCTCACGCCCACCAGCCACCCAGCTATCTACATTCCTAATAATCGAATCACCAACTATAACGGCCGACCTAACCCTTCCCTCCTGGGCAGTAGGCCTTGGGGAGATATCCTCAGTGCGAAAGGACAATGCATCACCTAGAGAGCAGGTCCTTGCTACAGGATCCTTTCCTGCTACACCTGGTTGGTGCTCTCCCATCATGAGACCTTCTTCCTCCAAGGCAGCACCAGGGCTGCCAGTCTGAAGTTGGGACTTGGCTACTATGTCCCTGAAGGTCTCATCTATATACCTCTCTGTCTTCCTCAGCTCCTCCAGGTCTGCCACTCTAGCCTCCAGAGATCGGACTCGTTCTCTGAGAGCCAGGAGCTCTTTGCATCGCATGCACATGTACAACTTCTCACCGGTGGGTAAAAAATCATACATGTGACACTCGATGCAAAAGACTGGGAAGCCCCCCTCTTGCTGCTGGACTGCTGCCTTCATCTCAATTTTGTTCAGTTAAGTTTTAGGTTGCTATGGGAGTAGGAATGTGTCTAATTAGCATGTTCTTAATTGATATATAATACGTTCGCACTATTTCATATTGTCTGTAAAGCATGTTGCTAATGTTATTGTTTATTGTAAACCGAGGTGATGTTATTAACGTGCCGCGGTATATAAAAAAATCACTAAATAAATAAATAAATAAATAAAAATCTTTTAAATGTAGTAGTGAATTCACTGTTTGGTAGTTTTTAAAAACATACGTGTGCGCGAACAAAAGTATGCGGGATTTTATAAGATACGCGCGTAGATGCGCATATCTTATAAAATCCGGGGTCGGCACGCACAAGGGGGTGCACATTTGTGCAACTTGCGCGCACCGAGCCCTGCGCGCGCTGCCCGTTCCCTCCGAGGCCGCTCCGAAATCGGAGCGGTCTCAGAGGGAACTTTTTTCTAGCCCCCCCCCCCCCCGCACCTTCCCTTCCCTTCCCCTACCTAACCCACCCCCCCCCCCCCCCGGCCCTATCTAGACCCCCCCTACCTTTATCGGAGAAGTTACTACTGCCTCCGGGCAGTGTAACTTACACGCGCCGACGCAGCAGGCCCCGACACAGGCCGCTGTGTCGGGGCACTCCACCACGCCCCCGGACCGCCCACACACCTCCGGACACGCCCCCGATCCCTAACTGCGCCCCCCTGGCCATGCCCCCTACTGCCCCTTTTTGCAAGCCTCGGGACTTACGCGCGTCCCGGGGCTTGCGCGCACCACCAAGCCTATGCAAAATAGGCTCGGCGCACGCAGAGGGGGTTTGGGGTAGGTTTTCAGGGGGTACGCGTGTATCTTACGCGCGTACCCCCTGAAAACCTACCCCTATATGTTTTATTGTATTTTCCTGTTTTATTGTATTTCCCTTCTGTTATAAGTTAAATGTAAACCGATCTGATGTCTTGATGAATACCGGTGTATAAAAACCTTAAATAAATAAATAAATAAATAAATAAATAAATAAATATGTCTGGTAGGGGCCTACAGGGGAATGATCAAACTCTCAATAAGGTGTGATTTCATGAAATGAAGTTAAAAGGCTGATTGATTTTTTTTTTTTTTTGTGAAAGTGGCACCTGCCTATAAATTAAAGGATGAGCTAGAGGTGGGTGGGAGGGTTGGGAAATACAAGTACACTAACTTCTGCTTATTAGCTGCCTTACTGACTGACTATTTAAAAATAAACACACTAACTTCTGTCTATTCGCTGCCTTACTGACTATTAAAAGCACAAACACACTAAATAATGTAACCCAATAGTAAACTTCTCCCCAATACTTTTAAAATAATTTCCCAAGCAAAATTTACTGATTTCTTTCAGCCACCAGCAAGGTGATCCTCTCCTCTCAGTGTTCCCACTGGATTGTGGGTATGCGAGGTCAGTGATGGGGAGAATGCGTGAGGCTCCATTGCAGTGTACAAAGTCAGTGATGGAGGAGTCAGTGAAACTCCCTTGCAGTGTGTGAAGTCAGTGATGGAGGAGTCAGTGAAACTCCCTTGCAGTGTGTGAGGGCAGTGATGGGAAGAATGAGTGAGATTCCATTACAGTGTGTGTGATCAGGGATGAGGGGAATAAATGAGGATCCATTGCAATATATGAGTCCAGGATGGGGGGACTGAGTGGGATTCAATCATCAGTGATGGGAGGAGTGAGTGAAACTCCATCATAGTGTGTGTGGTCTATCAAGGGAAGAATGGGAGAGACTGTAGCAGTATTTGCCGCACACACAGACACCTGCAGAAATCTCACAAAATCATAGTGAGGGAGATTAGAGCTTTGCTCAGTGCTTAGTTAACAATCCTCTGAACTTTATCATCTTGTATACAGGGATTTCATAATTTTAATGTTAACATGCTTGGACCTGCACTATAACTTGAGACAGGCTTTTGGATATTTAAATTAAAAACCATGCCACCTTATTGGTTGAATTGAGAATTAGAATGGACTTTCTTAATTTAAAAATGTCATATTACAATGATTGGTTTTTTGAATGTAATGATTGGATGAGAAGAGAACCCAATGATTTTGATTGGAGGAAAGATTGGGTATTTTAGTGGTGGAGTTTATGGGATATAAACTGTGCATTTTCCATTTTTTTAAATAGAAATGAAAGAAAGAAGGTTTTAGAACATAAGATTTACTATCCTGAGTCAGACAACGATCCATCAAGCCCAGTATCCTGTTTTCAACAGTGGCCAAGCCAGGTCACAAGTACCTGGCAGGATCCCAAGAGGTAGAAAGATTCCAAACTGCTGATCCCAAGAATTAGCAGTGGATTTCTGCAACTCTCCCTTAATATAGATTAATTGACTTTTCCTCCAGGAATTTGTCCAACCTTTTTTAAACACAGCTATACTAATAAATTTCACCACATCCAGAGCATAATTATGTGTTGAGTGAAAAAATATTTTCTCTTATTAGTTTTAAATGTATTACCCAGTAACTTCATTGTGTGTCCCCTGGTCTTTGAACTATTTGAAATAGTAAACAACTGATTAACATTTACTCCTTCCATTCCTCTCATTATTTTATAGACCTCTATCTTATCTCCCCTCAGCCATCTCTTCTCCAAGCTGAAGAGTCCTAACCTCTCTAACCTTTCCTCATAGGGGAATCGTTCCATCCCCTTTATCATCTTGGTCACCCTTCTCTGTGCCTTTTCTAATTCTGCTATATCTTCCCTGAGATGCGGTGACCAGAACTGCACACAATACTCAAGATGAGGTCGCACCATGGAGTGATACAGAGGCATTATGATATTCTCTGTTTTATTCTCCATTCCTTCCCTAATAATCCCCAGCATTCTGTTTGTGTATGATATATGAACACAAGATGAGGATGCACCATGGAGTGATACAGAGGCATTATGATATTCTCTGTTTTATTCTCCATTCCTTTCCTAATAATCCCCAGCATTCTGTTTGTGTATGATATATGAGCACAAGATGAGGATGCACCATGGAGTGATACAGAGGCATTATGATATTCTCTGTTTTATTCTCCATTCCTTTCCTAATAATCCCCAGCATTCTGTTTGTGTATGATATATGAACACAAGATGAGGTCACACCATGGAGTGATACAGAGGCATTATGATATTCTCTGTTTTATTCTCCATTCCTTCCCTAATAATCCCCAGCATTCTGTGTGTGTATGATATATGAACACAAGATGAGGATGCACCATGGAGTGATACAGAGGCATTATGATATTCTCTGTTTTATTCTCCATTCCTTTCCTAATAATCCCCAGCATTCTGTTTGTGTATGATATATGAACACAAGATGAGGATGCACCATGGAGTGATACAGAGGCATTATGATATTCTCTGTTTTATTCTCCATTCCTTTCCTAATAATCCCCAGCATTCTGTTTGTGTATGATATATGAACACAAGATGAGGCTGCACCATGGAGTGATACAGAGACATTATGATATTCTCTGTTTTATTCTCCATTCCTTCCCTAATAATCCCCAGCATTCTGTGTGTGTATGATATATGAACACAAGATGAGGATGCACCATGGAGTGATACAGAGGCATTATGATATTCTCTGTTTTATTCTCCATTCCTTTCCTAATAATCCCCAGCATTCTGTTTGTGTATGATATATGAACACAAGATGAGGATGCACCATGGAGTGATACAGAGGCATTATGATATTCTCTGTTTTATTCTCCATTCCTTTCCTAATAATCCCCAGCATTCTGTTTGTGTATGATATATGAACACAACATGAGGATGCACCATGGAGTGATAGAGAGGCATTATGATATTCTCTGTTTTATTCTCCAGTACTTCCCTAATAATCCCCAGCATTCTGTTTGTGTATGATATATGAACACAAGATGAGGTCGCACCATGGAGGGATACAGAGACATTATGATATTCTCTGTTTTATTCTCCAGTCCTTTCCTAATAATCCCCAGCATTCTGTATGTGTATGATATATGAACACAAGATGAGGATACACCATGGAGTGATACAGAGACATTATGATATTCTCTGTTTTATTCTCCATTCCTTCCCCAATTATCCCCAGCATTCTGTTTGTGTATGATATATGAACACAAGATGAGGATACACCATGGAGTGATACAGAGGCATTATGACATTCTCTGTTTTATTCTCCATTCCTTTCCTAATAATCCCCAGCATTCTGTTTGTTTATGATATATGAACACAAGATGAGGTCGCACCATGGAGTGATACAGAGGCATTATGATATTCTCTGTTTTATTCTCCATTCCTTTCCTAATAATCCCCAGCATTCTGTTTGTGTATGATATATGAACACAAGATGAGGTTGCACCATGGAGTAATACAGAGACATTATGATATTCTCTGTTTTATTCTCCATTCCTGTCCTAATAATCCCCAGCATTCTGTTTGTGTATGATATATGAACACAAGATGAGGTCGCACCATGGAGTGATACAGAGGCATTAAGATATTCTCTGTTTTATTCTCCATTCATTTCCTAATAATCCCCAGCATTCTGTTTGTGTATGATATATGAACACAAGATGAGGTCGCACCATAGAGTGATACAGAGGCATTATGATATTCTCTGTTTTATTCTCCATTCCTTTCCTAATAATCCCCAGCATTCTGTTTGTGTATGATATATGAACACAAGATGAGGTCGCACCATGGAGTGATACAGAGACATTATGATATTCTCTGTTTTATTCTCCATTCCTTTCCTAATAATCCCCAGCATTCTGTTTTTGTATGATATATGAACACAAGATGAGGATGCACCATGGAGTGATACAGAGGCATTATGATATTCTCTGTTTTATTCTCCATTCCTTTCCTAATAATCCCCAGCATTCTGTTTGTGTATGATATATGAACACAAGATGAGGTTGCACCATGGAGTGATACAGAGACATTATGATATTCTCTGTTTTATTCTCCATTCCTTTCCTAATAATCCCCAGCATTCTGTTTGTGTATGATATATGAACACAAGATGAGGTCGCACCATGGAGTGATACAGAGACATTATGATATTCTCTGTTTTATTCTCCATTCCTTTCCTAATAATCCCCAGCATTCTGTTTGTGTATGATATATGAACACAAGATGAGGATGCACCATGGAGTGATACAGAGGCATTATGATATTCTCTGTTTTATTCTCCATTCCTTTCCTAATAATCCCCAGCATTCTGTTTGTGTATGATATATGAACATAAGATGAGGATGCACCATGGAGTGATTCAGAGGCATTATGATATTCTCTGTTTTATTCTCCTTTCCTTTCCTAATAATCCCCAGCATTCTGTTTGTGTATGATGTATGAACACAAGATGAGGATGCACCATGGAGTGATACAGAGACATTATGATATTCTCTGTTTTATTCTCCATTCCTTTCCTAATAATCCCCAGCATTCTGTATGTGTATGATATATGAACACAAGATGCGGATGCACCATGGAGTGATACAGAGACATTATGATATTCTCTGTTTTATTCTCCAGTCCTTTCCTAATAATCCCCAGCATTCTGTTTGTGTATGATATATGAACACAAGATGAGGATACACCATGGAGTGATACAGAGGCATTATGACATTCTCTGTTTTATTCTCCATTCCTTTCCTAATAATCCCCAGCATTCTGTTTGTTTATGATATATGAACACAAGATGAGGTCGCACCATGGAGTGATGCAGAGACATTATGATATTCTCTGTTTTATTCTCCATTCCTTTCCTAATAATCCCCAGCATTCTGTTTGTGTATGATATATGAACACAAGATGAGGATGCACCATGGAGTGATACAGAGGCATTATGATATTCTCTGTTTTATTCTCCATTCCTTTCCTAATAATCCCCAGCATTCTATTTGTGTATGATATATGAACACAAGATGAGATCGCACCATGGAGTGATACAGAGGCATTATGATATTCTCTGTTTTATTCTCCATTCCTTTCCTAATAATCCCCAGCATTCTGTTTGTGTATGATATATGAACACAAGATGAGGATGCACCATGGAGTGATACAGAGACATTATGATATTCTCTGTTTTATTCTCCATTCCTTTCCTAATAATCCCCAGCATTCTGTTTGTGTATGATATATGAACACAAGATGAGGATGCACCATGGAGTGATACAGAGGCATTATGATATTCTCTGTTTTATTCTCCATTCCTTTCCTAATAATCCCTAGCATTCTGTTTGTGTATGATATATGAACACAAGATGAGGATGCACCATGGAGTGATACAGAGACATTATGATATTCTCTGATTTATTCTCCATTCCTTTCCTAATAATCCCCAGCATTCTGTTTGTGTATGATATATGAACACAAGATGAGGTCGCACCATGGAGTGATACAGAGGCATTATGATATTCTCTGTTTTATTCTCCATTCCTTTCCTAATAATCCCCAGCATTCTGTTTGTGTATGATATATGAACACAAGATGAGGATGCACCATGGAGTGATACAGAGACATTATGATATTCTCTGTTTTATTCTCCATTCCTTTCCTAATAATCCCCAGCATTCTGTTTGTGTATGATATATGAACACAAGATGAGGATGCACCATGGAGTGATACAGAGACATTATGATATTCTCTGTTTTATTCTCCATTCCTTTCCTAATAATCCCCAGCATTCTGTTTGTGTATGATATATGAACACAAGATGAGGATGCACCATGGAGTGATACAGAGACATTATGATATTCTCTGTTTTATTCTCCATTCCTTCCCTAATAATCCCCAGCATTCTGTTTGTGTATGATATATGAACACAAGATGAGGTCACACCATGGAGTGATACAGAGACATTATGATATTCTCTGTTTTATTCTCCATTCCTTTCCTAATAATCCCCAGCATTCTGTGTGTGTATGATATATGAACACAAGATGAGGATGCACCATGGAGTGATACAGAGACATTATGATATTCTCTGTTTCATTCTCCATTCCTTTCCTAATAATCCCCAGCATTCTGTTTGTGTATGATATATGAACACAAGATGAGGATGCACCATGGAGTGATACAGAGGCATTATGATATTCTCTGTTTTATTCTCCATTCCTTTCCTAATAATCCCCAGCATTCTGTTTGTGTATGATATATGAACACAAGATGAGGATGCACCATGGAGTGATACAGAGACATTATGATATTCTCTGTTTTATTCTCCATTCCTTTCCTAATAATCCCCAGCATTCTGTTTGTGTATGATATATGAACACAAGATGAGGATGCACCATGGAGTGATACAGAGGCATTATGATATTCTCTGTTTTATTCTCCATTCCTTTCCTAATAATCCCCAGCATTCTGTTTGTGTATGATATATGAACACAAGATGAGGATGCACCATGGAGTGATACAGAGACATTATGATATTCTCTGTTTTATTCTCCATTCCTTTCCTAATAATCCCCAGCATTCTGTTTGTGTGTGATATATGAACACAAGATGAGGTCACACCATGGAGTGATACAGAGACATTATGATATTCTCTGTTTTATTCTCCATTCCTTTCCTAATAATCCCCAGCATTCTGTTTGTGTATGATATATGAACACAAGATGAGGATGCACCATGGAGTGATACAGAGACATTATGATATTCTCTGTTTTATTCTCCATTCCTTCCCTAATAATCCCCAGCATTCTATTTGTTGCAGTTGGAGACTGCTGGCGAGATAGTGGACCCTTGGGCTGGCCTACCTAGGGTGACAAGGTAGGCCAGGAGGCAGAGCTACAGGCAGGAGGTGTTCACCCGGGAACCAGGAACCCCCCGGGAGGAGCCCGTAGGGCACTGGGACCTCGGGGCTAGGAACAGAGGCTGAAAGTCCAGGGGCTTGAGATAGGCTTAGACCGGAACCAGAGCAAACAGTAAGGATAGGAAGTCCAAGGTACCCGGGAAGCAGGAGACCGGCTGTACAGGGCCGAGGGCTGGCTGAAGGCAGGGCAGCGGGCGGCAGCGGAGTCTGTAGCAAACCGGGGCTGAAGCAGGCTGTGGGCTGAAGCGGAGTCGGTAGCAAACCGGAGGCTGAAGCAGGCTATAGACTGAAGCGGAGTCGGTAGCAAACCGGAGGCTGAAGCAGGCAGCAGGCTGAAGCGGAGTCAGAGGCAAACTGGAGTCAGAGGCAGGCGGCAGGCAAAAGTGGAGTCAGAGGCAAACCGGAGTCAGAGGCAGGCAGCAGGCTGAAGCGGAGTCAGAGGCAGGCGGCAGGCAGAAGCGGAGTCAGAGGCAAACCGTGGTCAGAAGCAGGAAACGTGGAGATCACCAGGAACGCAACTAAGAACAACTATGGAGTTGTGAACCTCATTGCAAGGCAATGAGAGAGAGTTTGAGCGTCGGTTATATCGGGACCCGGGCGTGACGTCAGCAGCATGGGCGGGGCCAGGCTTCCGGGGTTGAGCGCTCAAGACGGGCGTCCTCGCGCGCGCGCAAGACTGACGAGAAGCAGGCACGTAATGGCGGCCGCCACGTGGAGTGAGAGAAGCCCCCGGGGTCCAGAGCGGGCGGAATGCGGAGATTCCTGAAACAGAGGTAGGCGGGTTTGAGCCCAGAGCGGAGGGAAGCGGTAGAGACTGCAACACTATTTGCTTTCTTGGCTGCTGCTGCTGCACACTGAGCAGAGGATTTCAATGTATTTTCAACGATGACCCCTAGATCCTTTTCCTGAGTGGTGTCTCTTAATGAGAAACCTTGGATTGTGTAACTCATCCCTACATGCACCACTTTGCATTTGCCACATTAAATGTCCTCTTCCCTTTGCATGCCCAGTCTCCCAGACTCTCACAATCCTCTTGTGATTTAGGATCGGTGTTGGGACCGGTTCTGTTCAGTATCTTTGTGAGCGACATTGCAGAAGGGATTGAAGGTAAAGTTTGTTTGTCTATTTGCAGATGATACTAAGATCTGCAATAGCGTGGACACGCCTGAAGGAGAAGGGATTTAAGGAAGCTTGAAGAGTAGTCGTGGATTTGGTACTTGGGATTAGGGTTGCCAAATTTACACTGTGAAAATTCCAAACACTTAGATGCACTTAAGTAAAATTTTCACCGATGGTGTTGTCAAGCCACTTCCACACACAACTATTACTGTGTAGGGCGCCACTGGGATCCCTACTAAGGAGTGTGTCTGTGTCTTTGTGTCTGAGAGGATCTAGTATCTAGGTCACGTAGTATAGCAGGAGTGGCCAACATTTTACACACTGAGAAGCACAAAACCAGAATTCACAGAGATAGGGAGCCACCATTACTTTTACTGAGGGAGGTGAGGGAGAGGAAATGTGCCGACACCTGTAAGAAAAGGCCAAGTTTCTCTCTCCCCCACCAGACTAAAAACACACAGATACACTCACTCACCCTCTCAGACACAAAGACACAGACATACTCACCCTCTCAGACACACTCACACACACACACTCACCCTCTCAGACACAAAGACACAGACACACTAACCCTCTCAGACACACTCACACACACACACTCGCCCTCTCAGACACAAAGACACAGACACATATCACACACCCTCTCAGAACCACTCACACTCACCCTCTCAGACACACTTACACACACTCTCACCCTCTCAGACACAAAGACACAGACACACTAACCCTCTCAGACACAAAGACACAGACACATATCACACATCCTCTCAGAACCACTCACACTCACCCTCTCAGACACACTTACACACACTCTCACCCTCTCAGACACAAAGACACAGACACACTAACCCTCTCAGACACACTCACACACACACACTCACACTCTCAGACACAAAGACACAGACACATATCACACACCCTCTCAGAACCACTCACACTCACGCTCTCAGACACACTTACACACACACACTCACCCTCTCAGACACAAAGACACAGACACACTAACCCTCTCAGACACAAAGACACAAACACATATCACACATCCTCTCAGAACCACTCACACTCACCCTCTCAGACACACTTACACACACTCTCACCCTCTCAGACACAAAGACACAGACACATATCACACACCCTCTCAGACACACTCACACTCACACTCACCCTCTCAGATAAACTCACCCTCTCAGACACAAAGACACAGACACATATCACACACCCTCTCAGACACACTCACACTCACACTCACCCTCTCAGACAAACTCACCCTCTCAGACATAAAGACACAGACACATATCACACATCCTCTCAGACACACTCACACTCACCCTCTCAGACACACTTACACACACTCTCACCCTCTCAGACACAAAGACACAGACACATATCACACACCCTCTCAGACACATTCACTCTCACCCTCTCAGACAAACTCACCCTCTCAGATTTTCAGAAGACGTTTGACAAAGTTCCTCATGAGAGGCTTCTAGGAAAAGCAAAAAGTCATGAGATAGGTGGCGATGTCCTTTCGTGGATTGCAAACTGGTTAAAAGACAGAAAACAGAGAGTAGGATTAAATGGGCAATTTTCTCAGTGGAAGGGAGTGGACAGTGGAGTGCCTCAGGGATCTGTATTGGGACCCTTACTGTTCAATATATTTATAAATGATCTGGAAAGAAATACGACGAGTGAGATAATCAAATTTGCAGATGACACAAAATTGTTCAGAGTAGTTAAATCACAAACAGATTGTGATAAATTGCAGGAAGACCTTGTGAGACTGGAAAATTGGGCATCCAAATGGCAGATGAAATTTAATGTGGATAAGTGCAAGGTGATGCATATAGGGAAAAATAACCCATGCTATAATTACACAATGTTGGGTTCCATATTAGGAGCTACCACCCAAGAAAGAGATCTAGGTGTCATAGTGGATAACACATTGAAATCGTCGGTTCAGTGTGCTGCGGCAGTCAAAAAAGCAAACAGAATGTTGTGAATTATTAGAAAAGGAATGGTGAATAAAACGGAAAATGTCATAATGCCTCTGTATCGCTCCATGGTGAGACTGCACCTTGAATACTGTGTACAATTCTGGTCGCCGCATCTCAAAAAAGATATAATTGCGATGGAGAAGGTACAGAGAAGGGCTACCAAAATGATAAGGGGCATGGAACAACTCCCCTATGAGGAAAGACTAATGAGGTTAGGACTTTTCAGCTTGGAGAAGAGACGGCTGAGGGGGGATATGATAGAGATGTTTAAAATCATGAGAGGTCTAGAACGGGTAGATGTGAATCGGTTCTTTACTCTTTCCGATAGTAGAAAGACTAGGGGGCACTCCATGAAGTTAGCATGGGGCACATTTAAAACTAATCGGAGAAAGTTCTTTTTTACTCAACGCACAATTAAACTCTGGAATTTGTTGCCAGAGAATGTGGTTAGTGCAATTAGTATAGCTGTGTTTAAAAAGGATTGGATAAGTTCTTGGAGGAGAAGTCCATTACCTGCTATTAAGTTCACTTAGGGGCGGATTTTAAGAGCCCTGCTCGCGTAAATCCGGGCGGATTTACGCGAGCAGGGCCCTGCGCGCTGGTAAGCCTATTTTACATAGGCCTACCGGCGCGCGCAGACCCCGGGACTCGCGTACGTCCCGGGGTTTTCGGAGGGGGGCGTGTCGGGGGGCGGGCCCGGTCGTCGCGGCGTTTCGGGGGCGTGTCGGGAGCGTTTTGGGGGCGGGTATGGGGGCGTGGCTACGGCCCGGGGCGGTCCGGGGGCGTGGCCGCGCCCTCCGTACCCGCCCCCAGGTCGCGGCCCGGCGCGCAGGAGGCCCGCTGGCGCGCGGGGATTTACGTCTCCCTCCGGGAGGCGTAAATCCCCCGACAAAGGTAAGGGGATGGTTTAGACAGGGCCGGGCGGGTGGGTTAGGTAGGGGAAGGGAGGGGAAGGTGAGGGGAGGGCAAAGGAAAGTTCCCTCCGAGGCCGCTCCGATTTTGGAGCGGCCTTGGAGGGAACGGGTTAGGCAGCGCGGCTCGGCGCGCGCCGGCTATACAAAATCAATAGCCTTGCGCGCGCCGATCCAGGGATTTTAGTGGATACGCGCGGCTCCGCGCGTATCTACTAAAATCCAGCGTACTTTTGCTTGAGTCTGATGCGCAAGCAAAAGTAGGCTGATCGCGCTTCTTTTAAAATCTACCCCATAGAGAATAGCCACTGCCATTAGTAATGGTTACATGGAATAGACTTAGTTTTTGGGTACTTGCCAGGTTCTTATGGCCTGGATTGGCCACTGTTGGAAACAGGATGCTGGGCTTGATGGACCCTTGGTCTGACCCAGTATGGCATTTTCTTATGTTCTTATGTTCTTAAAGACACAGACACATATCACACACCCTCTCAGACACACTCACACTCACACTCACCCTCTCAGACACACTCACCCAGAAACTCACCCTCTCAGACACAAAGACACAGACACACTCATCCTCTCAGACACAAAGACTCACATACACACAACCTCTCAGACACACTCATGGACACACTCACCCTCTCAGACACAAAGACACAGACACATATCACACACCCTCTCAGACACTCTCACCCACACACTTACCCTCTCAGACACAAAGACACAGACACATATCACACACCCTCTCAGACACACTCACACACACACTCGCCCTCTCACACACAAAGACACAGACACTCATCTTCTGACACACACACACTCACACACACACACACACTCACCCTCTCAGACACACCCTCTCAAACACAATCTCTCAGTCACAGTCATGTACACACTTTCCCTTTCAGCACACAAAGACTTACATAGAAACGTATTTACCTCTCAGACACAGACTTTCTTACACACACACGCACTTACTCTCAGACACAAAGACTCAAATACAAATGTGCACAAACTCAGACACAAAGAGTCACATATGCTCATCCTATCAGAAACAAAGATTCACACACATGCACCCTCTCAGACACAAAGACTCTCACACACGAACCTTCTCAAACATACATACACACACACACACACACAAAGATACACACTCACATTCTACTGTTATGCTGCCGCTCAAGTGCTCACTCAGTGGGTGCTCTTGTGCCTTAGCACTGCTGTATTATTTTGCTAAGTTCTTGCTTGCTGTCAGCCCTTCAACAACCTACAGGAGCCCTAATCCTTTCTCATTGCCATTCCTTCTCAGCAGCGCTACTCTCCAGAGACTCACTGGTTTCATTGCCAGTGTATGCAGTTGGCAAGATGCTGGTTGGCCACACCATACATATGCAGAACACAGACAGACACTCATCAAATTCAGAATAAAGAAACCATAACTAAAAATAGAAATGTGCAAACAAAAACTGAATAGGAAACTGCAACAAGCCAGGAAACAGAGAATAGGATTAAATGGTCAATTTTCTCAGTGTAAAAGGGTAAACAGTGGAGTGCCTCAGGGATCTGTACTTGGACCAGTGCTTTTCAATATATTTATAAATGATCTGGAAAGGAATACGACGAGTGAGGTTATCAAATTTGCAGATGACACAAAATTATTCAGAGTAGTTAAACCACAAGCGGATTGTGATACATTACAGGAGGACCTTGCAAGACTGGAAGATTGGGCATCCAAATGGCAGATTAAATTTAATGTGGACAAGTGCAAGGTGATGCATATAGAGAAAAATAACCCTTGCTGTAGTTACACAATGTTAGGTGTAGCAACCGTCCCTTCCCGACGGCTTCACTCCGCCTACCTCTCTCCTTTTGCTCCTCCTCATGCTGCGGATGGACGCCTGGCTGCCACGGTGTCTGCCTGCCGTCCTCTCTGGCATTCCCACACCGGCTTGGTTGCTGCCTCCCGCCATGCTCCGCTGGTACCTTAGGGCGTGCACCCCACGCGGCCCTCACTCTTATTTCCTACTTGGCGTGGACCTCAGGGGCGTCCCCCCCCCCCCCCCCCGCCGTGATGATGTCACGCTGCCCGGATATTTAAAGCCTACGATGTTTGCTAGCCTTTGAGTTAGCAAGGGGAATCTTACAGATGGGATTCGCTCTCCGTACCCAGCTACTCTGCCTCTCCAACTTCCATTGGACTCTCTAACGCTAACGGGGTACCCGCTCCTCAGGGGCCTCACTTGCCTTTCAGGTCACTATCAGGAAACCGGTACTCGCTCCTCGAGGGCCCATGTTCCCTGACTCGCTGCCTGCTCTTACCTTCTCTTCTGCCTGGAAGGATTCGCTACCTTCAACACCAGTGAGTGCTACCATCTTCACCTCAGAGCTGTTCCCTGGAACCAGGTACTCGCTCCTCGAGGGCCTGCCTCTGTTCCAGCCCTAGTGCCATCTCCTACGTGGAACCGCTGTGTGAGTACATCATCTTCAAGCCTCTCAGCTCTCAGGGATCATGTACTCGCTCCTCGAGGGTCTGCCTCTGTTCCAGCCCTAGTGCCATCTCCTACGTGGAACCACTGTGTGAGTACATTACCTTCAAGCCTCTCAGCTCTCAGGTACTCATTCCTCAAGGGCCTGCTCTTCCTCTCCTGGGGTTCTCCATACTGGGGCTTTGTGCTTATTCCACTGTACTCATTATTCTCAGTTCTTTCCACTACAGCACTGCTACCGGAGGAGTCGCTGTTCCAGCGCCTGAGGGATACTAGCCCAGCGGGCTACTTCTGCTGCTCACTACTGCCACCTCTGGTGGCGTCACCACATTGTCTAATAAAAGATCAATCTCTGTGTTTGTGTGTCCTAAGCTGAGCCTGACCTGTGGACCCTCACGGGACTTCCCCCCGTGGGCGTGGTCAGCTGCTACAATGTCCAAGGATCCACCCAAACCTCACAGTTTACAACAGATTGCTAACTCCATGGATCCGGCACAGCTCAATGCCTTGTAGGCCATTCCAGGCCTGGCCCTACGCATTGCTGAACCACAAGACGCATTGGAGAAACTCACTTCAGCGTTTCATCAGCTACAAGCACAGAAGACTCAAGGCACTACTTCCAGTAATGAATAGAGATGTGCTTCGTTTTTTCCTACCGGGTCATTTTTCGGTTCGGATACTTCGTGGTACAATTCGGGTTTCTCGTTTCGTTTTTTGGAAAAACGAAACGAGGAAACCCGAAACCAGGCCGAAAAATGAATCCGGAAACGAAGCTAAAAAAAAACCCACCCCAAGCATTTAAAATAATTTTGAAGCCTTTTCGTTCATATATACAACCCCCCCCATCCCGATCCCTCCCCAAGACTTACCAACATCCCTGGTGGTCCAGCAGGGTCCCGGGTCCAATTTGCCCTCCGTGCCCGGTGTGCTACTGCAAGCCGTGAGCCTCAAAATGGTGCCGAATAGCCTGAACTACCATGTCACAGGGGCTTTCGGCGCCATTGGTCAGCCCCTGTCACATGGCCATCGGCGCCATCTTGTGCTCCTATCATGTGACAGGAGCTGATCAATGGCGCCGAAAGCCTCTGTGACATAGTATGGGCAAAGGCTATCGGCGCCATTTTGGTTACTGGCAGCCGACAACGAAATCGCTCCCGGACCCCTGCTGCAGCCCCAGGGATTATTGGCAAGCCTTGCGGGGGTCAGGAGGGGGCTCCTGAAAAACCCATCTCCCACTACATTAGCTACGTACAAAACCTCCCTCAATGCCTACAGGATCACCATTCTTAGAACTAAGAGAGATTTCTTCTCGAAAAAAATACATCATTTCATTTTTGATTCAAAAGCTCTATTTTCCTACGTTTCAGCTCTCACTAAACCATCCCCTCCTACTATCCCTGATGATCAAGCATTCAACAAAGCCTCTGAATTAGCTATTTCAAGGGAAAAATTGATAAATTGATTGGCCCCTTCTCATCATCTAGTTCCTCTCCCCCACTCCCGCTCTCTACCCTACCTCAATTAAATACGACTCTGGAATCTTTCGAAATTACATCAGCTCTTGAGATAGAAAACATTCTCAAGAAAATGAAACTGTCCTCTCATCCGTTAGACACAATTCCAACCAACCTCCTCATTGCAATAAGGAACACCATATCAAAACCAATTGCAGACATAATTAATTGTTCTCTGTCCCAAGGTCTAGTTCCTGACCAACTTAAACTAGCTATTCTCAAACCTTTACTAAAGAAACCGAACCTACCGACCACAGATCCTGCCAACTTCCGCCCGATAGCCAATTTGCCAATGATCGCCAAACTTATGGAAAAGATAGTCAATAAACAGTTATCCGAGTACCTGGAAGAAAACTCTATTCTTGCACCATCTCAATTCGGCTTTCGTAAATCATTGAGTACGGAATCCCTACTTATCTCTCTCACTGACACTATTCTAGCTAATATGGACAAAAAACAACCACATCTCCTGATACTTTTAGATCTCTCTGCGGCCTTTGACACTGTCAACCACTCATCTCTATTAACAGGTCTGGCAGACATAGGCATTAAGGGCACAGTGCTTAGCTGGTTCAAGTCCTTCCTGGCAAATAGACAATTTAAGGTAAAAATTAACAACAAAGAATCTCATCCGGTCCCATCCAACCATGGGGTCCCTCAAGGTTCCTCACTCTCCCCAACCCTTTTTAATATTTACCTCTTACCTCTCTGTCGACTACTTTCTAAACTAAATCTAGCCCATTACCTTTACGTGGATGACATCCAAATACTCATCCCAATCACCGAATCTATACACAAAACCCTGATTCATTGGAACAATTGTTTGCAACAAATCAACCATCTTCTTGCTAGCCTTAATCTTATTCTTAACAACAACAAAACGGAGATCCTAATTATCAATCAGGACTTCAACAACAAGTTGCTAAACCCAGCTAACCCACTCACTGCAACCATTCCTTTACTAAATAATTCACCACAGGTACGAGACCTAGGCAACGCGTCATTCTAGATGATCAGCTTAACCTTAAAAAATTTGTTAATACCACCACTAAAGACTGTTTCTACAAGTTACAAGTCCTGAGAAAGCTGAAACCTCTTCTTCATTACAATGATTTTCGGTTGGTTCGTCAAGCCATTATACTATCAAAAATCGACTATTGCAATTCACTTCTCTTCGGCCTCCCATTCTCTTCCTTCAGACCCCTCCAGATGTTACAGAACTCTGCAGCTAGAATTCTTACAAATACGAATAAGAGAGATCACATCACCCCCGTCCTCAAACTCCTCCATTGGCTTCCAATTAAGCAAAGGATTCTTTATAAAGTGCTCACAATAATTCACAAATCAATTCACAATATATCCCCACTTCAGTTAAGCACCCAACTACGTCATCACTCTTCAGCTAGACCCATCAGAGGAGCTTACAAAGGCACTCTACATGTTCCCTCAACAAAATCCTCACTCCAGAAACGTACCATATCTACTGCTGGCCCCATTCAATGGAACGCACTCCCGCCAGATATCCGTCTAGAGATCTGCCACTCCACATTCAAAAAGAAACTTAAAACCTGGCTCTTTAAACAAGCCTTTACAGGACCATAAACATTTTTTCCCCCTACAACCAGCAAGAGTTCCTCATCATATCACTCTCCAGGATCTACTTGACTCTGTATCCATTCTCTTGCTGCAGATCTCATGTGACATCTACTGTTTTGCTTTTATGCTTTTGTTTTTATTTATACTGCTCTCTGAGATTTGTTAGACAATTTGTTTACATTACAATGTTTATTTTGATCTAGTTTACCCTCTTCCAAGTTCCACAGCCTTGTTCTATGTAATGCCTATTGGCAAAAATGTATGTTCAGTTTCAATGTAAACCGATGTGATTTGTATTTCATACAGGAACACCGGTATATAAAAATCTAAAAATAAATAAATAAATAAGAGTGTCGTAGTGTACCTAGATGACATTCTGATATTTTCTCAGAATATGTCTACTCATCTAGAAGACGTCAAGCAAGTTCTATTAAGACTCCGAGAACACCGACTCTATGCCAAGCTATCCAAGTGCGAATTCCATAAAGACTCCGTGCCTTTTCTTGGCTACATTGTATCTAAAGGTGGCTTCCAGATGGATCCCCAAAAATTAGAAAGTATCAAGAATTGGTCCCAACCTTACCAGCCTGAAGGCTCTGAGACGATTTTTGGGGTTCACCAATTACTATAGAAGCTTTATAAAGAACTATTCTTCTTTAACGGTGCCCTTGACTGCTATGACCCAGAAAGGGGCCAATGCTTCTAAATGGTCTGCAGAGGCCATTTCCGCGTTCGAAGATTTAAAGACTGCCTTTACCACGGAACCATGCCTACACCATTTGGACCACAACAAGTCATTCATCGTAGAGGTCGACACCTCTGATGTTGGTGTGGAGGCTGTTCTGAGCCAGACTGGAGATTCCAAGTCCTTACATCCCTGCTCTTTCTTCTCATGACGTTTCTCTGCAGCAGAGAAGAATTATAGGATCGGTGACAAAGAGTTCCTGGTGGAATGGCAGCCTTGGCTGAAAGGCGCTCAACATCAAATTACCGTGTTTATGGACCATAAGAATCTACAGTATCTCCACCATGCGCAACGTCTTAACCATAGACAAGCTAGATGCTCCTTATTTTTTAACTGCTTTGACTTCATCCTCAAATATCGCCCTGGAGACAAGAATACCAGAGCTGATGCCTTATCATGCTCCTTTCTCTCGGAGGATATTCCGGAAGAGCCGCAGCACATAATCAACCTGAAGAAAGTCGTCTTAGTGGCTACTCATTCTGTGCCCGCTGGTAAAGCCATCGTGCCAAAGCATCTCAGAAAGAAGGTGCTCTATTGGGCGCACGATTCCAAGCTGGCTGGCCATCCTGGTCAACGCCGTACCCTGCTGAAGCTACAGAAGTATTATTGATGGCCAACTATCAAGGAAGATACACTCTCCTATGTGGCATCTTGTGCCAACTGTGCCAAGCACAAACCTACTTCTGGCCAACCGTGGGGATTGCTGCAACTGCTTCCAGCTCCGGAACAGCCCTGGATGCACATCGCTACTGATTTTGTAGTTGATCTACCCCTTTCTGGAGGTATGAATACTATCTGGGTCACAGTCGACCGCTTCAGCAAGATGGCCCACTTTGTGGCACAACCTGGCTTACCCTCAGCCTCGGAACTTGCGAAGCTCTTCGTAGTCCATATATTTTGCCTCCACGATCTACTGAAGCACATAGTCTTGGATCGAGGATCACAGTTCATGGCAAGATTCTGGAAGGCCCTGTGCAAACTCTTCGACATCTCTCTAGATTATACATCCTCCTGCTGGTGGGACTATTTCCTACAGGCTCCCCGTGCCATTTCATCCGCAGAGGGGAAAGCAGAAGCAGCAGCTCTCCAACTCCTCCTGCTGGTGGGAGTATTTCCTACAGGCTCCCCATGCTATTTCATCCGCAGAAGGGAAAGCAGAAGCAGCAGCTCTCTGACTCCTCCTGCTGGTGGGAGTATTTCCTACAGGCTCCCCATGCCATTTCATCCGCAGAGGGAAAAGCAGAAGCAGCAGCTCTCTGACTCCTCCTGCTGGTGGGAGTATTTCCTACAGGCTCCCCATGCCATTTCATCTGCAGAGAGGAAAGCAGGAGCAGCAGCTCTCTGACTCCTCCTGCTGGTGGGAGTATTTCCTACAGGCTCCCCGTGCCATTTCATCTGCAGAGGGGAGGAGACAGAAGCAGCAGCTCTCTACCTCCTCCTGCTGGTGAGAGTATTTCCTACAGGCTCCCCGTGCCATTTCATCTGCAGAGGGGAAAGCAGAAGCAGCAGCTCTCTGACTCCTCCTGCTGGTGGGAGTATTTCCTACAGGCTCCCCGTGCCATTTCATCTGCAGAGAGGAAAGCAGGAGCAGCAGCTCTCTGACTCCTCCTGCTGGTGGGAGTATTTCCTACAGGCCAGCTGTTGCAAGGGCAGAGCAACTGAAGATTGTTGCGGCACACTGGCTGGGAAACACTGGTCTAGGGTATAAACCTGGACTTTCCTGAAGCTTCTGTGAGTTGCCCCTTGTACCATGGGAGGCAGATAGTGTTTTCCTCCTCATAAGACAGTAAACACAGACAGACTACTATGCTCAACGATTTGGGGAATATATCACTGATCTTCCTCCCAGCTCCCAGTCTCTCTGCCTGTGTATGGCTCCAGGCATTGCTGTGGTCTCCTCTTTCTCTCCATATCTGCTTTCTGTGTGGCTCCTGATAAGGAAGGTTGCAAGGTATTAGGCATCATAAGAACATAAGAACATGCCATGCTGGGTCAGACCAAGGGTCCATCAAGCCCAGCATCCTGTTTCCAACAGAGGCCAATCCAGGCCACAAGAACCTGGCAATTACCCAAACACTAAGAAGATCCCATGCTACTGATGCAATTAATAGCAGTGGCTATTCCCTAAGTAAATTTAATTAACAGCTGTTAATGGACTTCTCCTCCAAGAACTTATCCAAACCTTTTTTGAACCCAGCAACACTAACTGCACTAACCACATCCTCTGGCAACAAATTCCAGAGGTTAATTGTGCATTGAGTGAAAAAGAATTTTCTCTAATTAGTCTTAAATGTGCCCCATGCTAACTTCATGGAGTGCCCCCTAGTCTTTCTACTATCCGAAAGAGTAAATAACCGATTCACATCTACCCGTTCTAGACCTCTCATGATCTTAAACACCTCTATCATATCCCCCCTCAGTCGTCTCTTCTCCAAGCTGAAAAGTCCTAACCTCTTTAGTCTTTCCTCATAGGGGAGCTGTTCCATCCCCTTTATCATTTTGGTTGCCCTTCTCTGTACCTTCTCCATCGCAATTATATCTTTTTTGAGATGCGGCGACCAGAATTGTACACAGTATTCAAGGTGCGGTCTCACCATGGAGCGATACAGAGGCATTATGACATTTTCCGTTCTATTCACCATTCCCTTCCTAATAATTCCTACACTAAGCCGACGAAGGTGAAACTTCCAGCCTTGAGCTCCCTCCCCCCCCCCATGGCCTTCTCCACACAATTAAAAATTAATCAATTATAACATAGAAACAGAAATGATGGCAGAAAATGATCCATCCAGTCTGCCCAGCAAGCCCACGGGAGCATCTGCCATGCTGTGCAGGTTTCCCCCATAGGTAAAAGTCGGGCCCTGGTTGGTTACTGTTTGAATCCAATCTTCAGTTACCCCCTGCCATTGAAACAGAGAACAATGTTAAGTTGCATCAGTCTTAATGGTTAAGAGTAGTAACAGCCGTATCCGCAAGTTACTCCCATGCTTGTTTGTTTCCCCAGACCACAGAAGTCGTTTCTGTCTGAATCCAATTCTACTTTTTCCCTGCCATTGAAGGAGAGGGCATCAGCGAGTTACCCCCTTGCATTCTTTTCTTTATCTCCATCATCTAACCTTTAGGGATCCACAATGTTCATCACATGCTCCTTTGAATTTTTTTTTTACTGTTTTAGTCTTCACCACCTCCTCTGGAAGGGCTTTCCAGGCATCCACCACCCTCTCCATGAAGAAATATTTCCTGATGTTGGTTCTGAGTCGTCCTCCCTGGAGTTTCATTTCATGAACCCTGTTCTACTGATTTCTTTCCATCAGGAAAGGTTTGTCATTGTGCATCATTAAAACCTTTCAGGAATCTGAAGGTCTGTATCATATCCCCCCTTCACAAGCTCTCTTCCAGGGTTGCATATTCAGTTCCTTCAGCCTCTCCTCTTAGGTTTTCTCATACAGACCCCACAGCATTTTGGTCTCCCTTCTCTGGCCCACCTCTATCCTGTCTCTGTCCTTTTGAGATACGGGCTCCAGAACTGAACACAGTACTCCAGGTGAGGCCTCACCAAGGACCTGCACAAGGGGATTATCACCTCCTTTCTCTTACTGGTTATTCCTCTCTCTATGCAGCCCAGCATTCTTCTGTCTTTAGCTATCGCCTTGTCACATTGCTTCATCGCTTTCAGATCATCAAACAGTATAACACTGAGGTCCCTCTCTTGGTCTGTGCACATCAGCCTCCCCCCTCCCATCACACTCAGCTCTTTTGGATTATTGCATCCCAGATGCAGGACTCTGCACCTCTTGCCATTGAATCTCAACTGCCAAATGCTTGTCAACTCTTCAAGCTTTCTTAAATCATTTTCAGTGTCTCTACTCCTTCAAGAATATCCACTCTATTGTAGATCTTAGTATTATGCACAAATAGACAAATTTTACCTTCTATCACTTCCGAATGTCGCTCACAAACATATTGAACAGAACGAGACTCAAAATTGATCCTTGCAGAACTCCACTTAACACGGTTTTCTCTTTGGAGTATTTTCCATTTACCATTACACTCTGTCTCCTTTCAGTCAACCAGTTTGTAATCCACCGCACCACCTCGGCGCTCACTCCCAAGCTTCTCATTTTCTTCACAAGCCTCCTATGCAGGACCATATCAAAAGCTTTGCTGAAATCCAAGTAAATCACATCAAGTGCTCTTCCCTGATCCAGTTCTCTAGTCACCAAATCAAAAAAAAATCAATCAGATTTGTCTGACAGGACCTTCTCCTTGTGAATCCATGCTGCCTCGGGTCCAGTAACCCACTGGATTGTAGATAGTTCACTCTCCTTTCCTTCAGCAGCGACTCCATTAATTTTCCCACCACCGAGATGAGGGTAACCGGTCTGTAGTTTCCAGCCTCCTCTCTGCTCCCACTCTTGTGAAGCGGGACCACCACCGCTCTCCTCCAATCACTCGGCACCACTCCCGTTTCTAGGGATCTATTGAACAGGTCACACAGCGGATCCGCCAGCTCATCTCTGAGCTCCCTCAGTATCCTGGGATGAACCTCATCAGGCCCCATGGCTTTGTCCACTTTCAGTTTCTCCAGCTCTTCCCATACATTCTCTACTGTAAATGGAGTTACATCTGCTCCACTCCCATCTCCGATCTTTTTAACCAGCAAAGGTCCTTTCTCCAGGGTCATCTTCAGTGAATACTGAACTGAAGTAAGTGTTTCATATTTCCACCATTTCTTTGTTACTCTCTACATATTGGGCCAGATTTTAAAATCTGCACGCGTGGGGTACATTTGTGCACGCTACCTGGCACAAATGTACGCCCGATTTTATAACATGCACACGCAGCCGCACGCATGTTATAAAATCCGGAGGCGGTGCACACAAGGGAGTGCACACTAGTGCACCTTGCACGTGCCGAGCCCTGGGGGAGCCCTGATGGCTTTCCCCATTCCCTCCGAGGCTGCTCCAAAATCGGAGCGGCCTCAAAGGGAACTTTCCTTCCTCGCCCCGCCCCATTTCCCCCCCCCCCCTTCCCCTATCTAACCCGCCCCCAGCCCTACCTAAATCCCCCCCACCTTTATTTTGTTATTTACGCCGCTGTGTCGGAGGCCTCAGTCCCGCCCCCACCGCGCCCCTTTCACAAAGCCCCGGGACATACGCGCATCCCAGGGTTTGCACGCGCGTCGCCGGGATATGCAAAACCCTTTTAAAATCCACCCCATCACTCCTTCTCGCCTTTCAATTTGACTTTACCACTTCGATTCCTGGTCAGAAGCAGAAGGAAGGTCAGCGTAGTCCTTCAATGTAACCCATTTCAATTTCTGCCTTGTACGGCAGTTCTGCATAAGGTTGGTTTGACTTTTCTTCCCCTTGGGGCAGCGGAAGAAATTTGCCCTTGCCTTCTGCATCGTTCTGTTGTTCACTCGTATACAAGAGTTTCTTTCACATTTGTACTACCTGGCAGTCCCGCTAAGAGATTTACTGACGCCACGTTCTCTGTAATGTCAGGGAATATTTGATGGCCACTGCTGCAGCCCCAAATTCTTGTGAACCAGTTGAAGGGATTTAGGTGCCTGCACCGCGCACCTTTCCACAAACGTTTGCCCACTCTGACTCCGCCACTTCTCACATGAAGCTTCTCCCCTGAAAAAGCCTTCTCAGTGAAACAAGCTCCTTGCTGGGAATTTTCTCACCTGACCTGGGATCTGAAACACTCAAAACTGGTGGATTTACTGTCTGGATCGTTCTGGTAGAACTAAGAGCCATTGCATTTTTGTAACCTGACCTGGAATGTGATATCCCTTTATATCTTGTTTTCAAGTAGAGGCTCCAAATCAAATTTTCGAGAGTGTAACCTCTTCATGTAAGAGCTGTAACACATGTGTTTGTGTGCACTTCAGTGAGCGAATGGATTAGCACATGGGCAATGTATGTATAGGGGTTTTTTGTCTGTCCTAGAATAGGTTCATTGTACATTCACATTTTGCCTATTTGTGTTCTTGACAAAGATACATTAATATTGTTAGCTAGAATAACCTGTGCTTTCACCATCAGTAACATTGTAGCTATGTGCATTCCCAATATCAATACATTGTATCTTTGGAATAGTTAGAGCCTTTGTTCATACAAATGTATAGTGTGTACTAGTGATCAATAAGCTACATTCTTCTCTATACAATGGATTCTATGCTTCTTTAATTTGTTTGTACAAATTATGTTTGGTATAGATATGTACTCAAATTCATTGTATTTTTAACCACTATATTTGCTCTGTTTTTAAATTATAAGCTTGTAAAAAAATGTAATTTTTTAAAATAATTTTCATACATATCATTAGGGCTTTTTTCCCACTTTGTTGGCCTTTTTGATTATATATATATTATTATTATATATATAT